>NC_068983.1:151616114-151618620 GCF_001194135.2 Octopus bimaculoides | reverse complement strand
GGAGAGAGAGGGGGAGGGGGGAGAGGGAGAGAGAGAGAGAGAGAGAGAGAGAGAGAGAGAGATACCCTCTCGGCAGATATCCAGAATGTGGCATTTGAGAAGAGAGAGGTGCGTTGCATCATCACGTGGTCTGTACACATTACAACTGACTAGACAGGAGTAACATGAAATGAGGTGCCTTACTTAAACCCATTACCTCCCATAATTCTATTAACTGGAATTTGTTTATGAAACTTTGATTTCTAGCATAAAACAGCCTTAGAAACACGCTGGAATTGATCAAAATAACATTTCAAAATAACATTTTAAATAGAAATAAGCGAGATATTGGGTGAAAAATTAGCAAACCTCATTTGAATATCAGAGAAATATACCTAGTAGATATAGCAAAAAGGTTAGATATGTGTAAATATTGACAGATAATTACGAAATTTGTAATTTTTAAGTGATCTCATATGAGATCACTAGTAGGTAATGGGTTAAGGATACAACACACTGTCATTCCAGAAATTTGAACTCATAACCTTAGCTGAAAGTCTAACCAATAAGCCACGCTTCTTCACTGGATATACATACACACATACAGACATGTATACATGTATGTGTATACGCACATATATAGAGAGAGAGAGGGGAAGGGGAGAGCGCGAGAGTGTGTGTGTGTGTGTTGTGGTGAAGATTAACTGTTCGGTGGCTGACATTTCATTTAAAATTTCAAAATTTAGGCACATAACGTTTAGGGACAACTGTTTCGAAACGTCAGACTTATCTGGTTGCATTATAGATATCTATTTGTACCCATTATGATTGGCACGCTACTATATAATGTAATATTTAGATAAAAAAAAATTCTAGCATGTATTCAGCTTATAAGCGGAACAGTGAAAACATAAAATACATATTTAAATTTTAATATATCAAATATATATCAGAACAACCAGCTTCTCTTAAGAATGCTGTGTAGGCATCACGATTAATTAACTAAGGTCTAGTCTCTGATTAAATGCATTATTCTTGTAATAGTCCCACGTCTAGTGCAAAAACCTGACTGAAACTCAGAAACAAAGGATATATTTCAAAGACATGAATGAGCCTATTGAGAATAATTCTACTAGATATGTTCTTCACAGTACTGAGCAGAGAAATATAACAAGAATTACTGCATTCAGTGCTAATATTTCAAAATCAATCTAGATCTTAAGAATACAAAAAAAAAAAAAAAAGAAATTCCTCCATCCATGGTAAAATTTTCTGCGGAATATTATTTTCTTGGAATGGTACATACATGCAATTTATCATTGTACTCAAGACGAGACTTTTCTATTAATCAGCAGATTACTATTGTATATAATTACATACTTCCACGTGGTATAACTGTAACGATATCACATTCTGTAATATCATTCTTGTGTCAATTCTCCCATCGTTGTCTTAGTCTCTGAACTGCCGAACTTAAACCGTATCTTATGTTCTAAAGACTTATTTTTCTAAACATAACTATGAATAATACTTTCCCGGTATCTTATTGCACTAAAAGGAGGCCTATAAACACTTGAGTGAGGATGTTTCTCAATGTTTGTATACACACGTAAACCAGAGACACAAACACTAATAAATACATGTGTAGGAATATATGTATGTGTTTGTGCGTGTGCACATATGTGTTTATGTTTATATGGGCGTATATGTTTGTATATTTACATGTACGTGGATATTTGTGTATGCTTATAAATATATGTATATATGTATATATATGTGTGTGTGCGCGCGTATGTGTATGTATGTGTATATGTATGAGTATATGTATACATGTCCATATCTGTGTATGTATATATATGTGTGTGTGTGTGTGTGTGTATACATGTATATAAATGTGCATGTACATATCTATGTATATATATATATATATATGTGTGTGTATGTATATATGTATGAATGTACATGTGTCTATTAATGTAAGAATATAAGTATGTATATGTGTGTATTGTATGTCCATATTATGTACGTACCTATATATGTATATATATATATATATATATATATATATATATATATATATATATATATATATATATATATATATATATATATATATATATATATATATATATATATATATATATATGTGTGTGTGTGTGTGTGTGTATGTGTGTGTCTGTGTGTGTGTGTATGCATGTATATGTGTGTGTGTGTATTGCATATATACGTCAGCGTATAGCTGTATGTATAAGATATTTTATTTTAACGCAGGCAATGAATTTCCCACGTTGGACTTTATGATTCTCATATTAAGACACAAATATTTATGCCTTTTTAAACGACTATAGTCAACAAAATTACACATTACCCCCACCAGCCCCTCTACCACCACCACCACTACCACCATCATCAACTCCAGCATCCTCACCACAGTTACACATATATAACCAGAGGCACACGCACCCAAATGCACACACACACACGTACATGCACACATACACAACACACAAACATATATATATATATA
>NC_068983.1:151614314-151615216 GCF_001194135.2 Octopus bimaculoides | reverse complement strand
ATATATATATATATATATATATATATATATATATACATATATATATATACATATATGTACTATGTCTATATATATATGTATAAGTGAGTGTGTGTGTGTGTATGTGTGTATATGTGTGTGCTTGTGTGTCCGTGCGTGTGTATGTATTCGTGAGACTTGTGCTGTATCAGTTTTAAATGTCTTACGACAATTACAATGATATATTTACATATAAATATGTCGGTAGGTATGTATGTATATGTATATATGCATGCATATATCCGTATGTATACGTGCGTGTATGTATATGTGTATGTATATATATATGTGCGTATATCTACATATATATATATTTGTGCGTGTTTCTATACATATATGCGAATGTATGTATCTATATTTGTGTATACATATCATTATGTATGTATGTATGTTTGTGCATGTGTGTATATGTGTTTGAGTATATATGTATGTATATGTGTGTGTATGTGTATATAAAGCAATATATATATATGTATATGCATGTGTAAGAGCGTGTGTGGTGTGTGTGTATGTGTGTTCGCCCGCTTACGTGTGTGTATGTGTGTATGTGTGTGTGTACTTTCTATCATTTTTGCTCTACGAAATCTTACAAAATTTACTGAAGAGCACATAGTTTCATGACGGCTCTTACCAAAATGGCTTCAAATTTAGGAATTTGCCTCATAGAAAATGTATACTTCCATTCTTTCTGAAATGTACAGTTAAAAATAAAAACTGTAGATTCACATAAAGAATGCGTATTTTACAAATCATTGTTAAGCAGAAGTTTCGACAAAAGTTAGAATACGTTAAAAGGACAAACTCTCTTTTCGTATATATGCGATCACTTTGTGTGTGTGTGTGTGTGTGTGTGTGTGTGTGTGTGTGTGTGTGTGTGTGTGTGT
>NC_068983.1:151612443-151613203 GCF_001194135.2 Octopus bimaculoides | reverse complement strand
ATATATATATATATATATACAACGAACTCTAGTCAATATGTCGATATATATGATGCGAGGCGTAGTTTTGTGAAGTGGGGATGGTTTAATACTGAAGTCTTCTGCCTCAACGACTGTCTAGGCCAGTGTGATTTTGTGACTTTTACTGGAAACGTTGATACGTGAGAGATTTGTGAATTGGAGACAATTGATTCGGCAGTAGACAGTCAGTTACATCCAGAACCATATAAATACACACGAAGCATATTCATCAAGATATTACAATACACACACATATGTATATGATATGTCTGTGTGAGAAAGAGCTCGCATGTATATGCATGTACGTATTAAGCAAACAAACGCGCGTATGAAAATATATACATGCACACATAGATATAAATGCACGAACACACAAAGATATCTTAACATACAGTAACATTTACACACTCAAACACAAACGCACATTCATTTTCCCACTTATAACTGACACGCACTCAAATATACAAACGTGTCAACACTTACGTAGATATGATGGTACTTAGCGGCAATTAAAATCAGAACGTGGTTCAAACCTCCGCTCACCACACGGTACTGAACGGTAGGTAAATTTTAATCTAGCCGACAGTAGGTGGCATTTTTTCAATTTTTAAAAGTTGTATGCCATAGTTCCCCCTCCATTCATCTTTAACACCCACACTTGGCATATTCATAACAAACAGATATACATATATGTGTGTGCATTTATCTATGTACGCATAGGTGTATGTATGCGTGTATA
>NC_068983.1:151608346-151610846 GCF_001194135.2 Octopus bimaculoides | reverse complement strand
ACGCAATTGGTAGTTAATTTATCGATCCCGAAAGGATAAAAAAAATGAAAGTCGAGCTCGGCGGAATTTGAACTCAGAACATAAAGGTAGACGAAATATCGCTAAGCATTCCACCCGGCGTGCTAACGTTTCTACCAACTCGCAGTCTTTACTACATGCACACTATTGATTTCTAAAATAGCTACAAAGCCAAGATTTTGAAAGATGAGACTATTTAATTACTTAAGCTCTGGGTTCGAATCCCGCTGATGTCAAAATTCTTTTTTCAAGGTTATGGAGTGAACTGGTGGGATTCTTTGAACTTTGGACGATACACCTTTATTCAGGCACATTTTCTTCTAAGTTTAACTTCCACCGATGGCTAGGAATAATGATCCGATCACAGCATCTCAGTTGATTATGAAAGATGCAGTACGCAGACGGGAATTGTAGCTGTTTGCTACTACTATGACGTTGACAACGGTTGAATGGTATCGACAAAAACTGAAATCAGGATTTAGATGTCAATGAAAAGTTAAGGGGAAAATTCCATGGAAAGGAATGGTAATGAAATAATGAAATGTATTGCAGTGGTCGTGGATCAACTAGATTAGCTTTGATTCAGTTGACCTATCTAGGGCGAGCATATTTCAGCCGTATCCATCTCGTTTTCTTTTCAAGACCAGTGTAACTAGGACTACGTAATTCAAAATGTCTTCTAATTTCTCTTTTTAAATGCTCGGATGTAATTTGTGGGAGATGTAACTGCTATTTCTAGCAGCTCATGAGACTATATAAAGCTTCTTGGTGATGGAGGAAAAGCATACGGTACTAACAGTGGTGGTGGTGGTGTTTTTTGTGAGGGAGTTAGCGTTGATATTCCAAGCAAGTCGAGTGGCCAGCTAGAAGCTTTCTTACTATTGATGTAGCGGAGTGATTCAGAGTTTGGTGTGTGTGCAATTGTGTATGGAGAGACAGAGAGAGAGAGAGAGAGATGGAGAGAGAGAGAGAGAAAGAGAGAGAGAGAGACAGAGACAGAGAGACAGAGACAGAGACAGACAGAGAGAGAGAAAGAGAGAGAGAGAGAGAGAGAGAGAGAGGATAGAGGTTGAAGAAAGGAGGTTGAAAGGGAAGAAAGAATTATTGTCATAAAAGACTGAACTGGGAGGATGTGCGATATATTTATAAACTGTATCGGGGTAGGGGTAGCTTATGTTGTGGATAAGAGTGGAGATATGTGAAGGAATTTTTATAATTGAACTTAGTTTTGTTTTGGGGCGTGCTTTTGGTGTGTGTCTGGAGGAAAGGGATTTTGTTGTTGCTGTTGTTTTTGTGGTCTTTTGTTTTGTTTTTAAATTAACAGTTTCTTGAAATAAATGTAATTTCAAATAGTGAGGTTGAATTCTTCTGGGGTGATTTTTATTTGTTTATTTATACATATTTTTTTATTAATTTATTTGTTCATTTATTTTTGCTAATTATGGTTAGTGAGGCAAAATGGAGATTGTAGAGTAGCAAAGGGGCAGGAGAGAAAAAAAAATAACAGAAAGAAAAGTGAAATAAAAGAGTAAATAAATAAGAGAAAGAAAGAGAAGAAAAAGAAAGAATATATGAGTTAAATGATATAAAGAAAAAAAAACAAACAAAATAACAGAAGGAATAAGTTACAGAAAATAGAAAAAACGCCAAAATAAATAGATAACTAAATAAATAAATAAATATGGAAAGTGAGAATGAAAAATGTAGAAGTTATGCGTGTGTGTGTGTGTGTGTGTGTGTGTGTGTGGCCAGGAGAGACTGAGAGAAGCGGGAGTTAAAAGGAAGATCAGTGGTACGCTTTGGTGGTAAGGAAATGGCCACAAACCATAGCAGTTCCCTTATATTTTAGATTTTGCATTATATAATGCCTTTCCTTGCTGTTAGTTAGTTCCACGTGGGTCAATGTTGAACAAGCATATGTCCCAACATAGCAATCGTGACTCTCTTGTTCTTCCTCTGCTAAAGACGATACGGTATAAATTGAATAAATTTGACTCATATATCTAGCAAATCGAGAGATAACATAGACACCTGGATATATCTTTATTTCTCTAAGACAGCAAAGTTAGCCTTACGCACTGTTTCTTATAAATCAAGCGAATACTCATCATGATGAAGAAGGGACCCACATTTTTTTCTTCGAAGACCCTGTTTCGTATGGATTTTCCACGTCAGCTTAGTCAGCTTCAAAGGTACGATTATAGGTTGTACATCACATCGATCTAGGCCGTTATAATCACAGAACAGTAACACTCTTTTACTCTTTTACTTGTTTCAGTCATTTGACTGTGGCCATGGTGGAGCACCGCATTTAGCCGAGCAAATCGACCCCAGGACTTATTCTTTGTAAGCCTAGTACTTATTCTATCGGTCTCGTTTTGCCGAACCGCTAAGTGACGGGGACATAAACACACCAGCATCGGTTGTCAAGCGATGTCGGGGGGACAAACAGACACACAAACATATACACACACATACATAT
>NC_068983.1:151606564-151607475 GCF_001194135.2 Octopus bimaculoides | reverse complement strand
ATAAATTAAGTATCAGTTGCGTGCTGAGTCGATCTAATCGACTGACCCCCTCCCCCAAAATATCGGGCCTTGAGTCTAGAGTAGAAAAGAAACGTTGGCATGCCGTCCGAAATGCTTAGAGGTATTTCGTCTGTCTTTACGTTCTGCGTTCAAATTCTACCGAGGTCGACTTTGCCTTTCATCGTTTCGGGGTCGATAAATTAAGTATCAGTTGCGTCCTGGGGTAGATCTAATCGACTGATTCCCTCCCTGAAAATTTCGGGCCTTGTGCCTAGAGCAAAAAAGAATATCTGGTACTTAATCTACTATCGGTGCCTTTGTTACGGAGAGATGAACAAACTAACACCGCTTGTCAAGTGGAAGTGGTAGGACTAACACAAAGACACATACATGGCCGACTTGAAAATTGAAAAGTGATTCCAATTTACACGTAAGCATTGGTAGCTTTGTTAACCCAGAAATAAAGAATATTTATCCACACCAGTGCGGTACTGAACACTCATTCACACTGTTCGATATTAGCTTGTATATGTATGTCTGTGGTGGATAGATATTCTTTTTTGTCGGTTAACAAGGCAACCTGTCTACCAAATGCACTCACAAGACTTTGGTCGGCCCGCCATTGCAGAACACACTAGTCAAAGGTGCAGTAGGACCCATGCAGTGGAAGCGAACCCCACCACCCCGTAAACCATGTGGTTTCTGAAGCAAATTTCTTAACACATAACCACGCCTACTCAGAAGAAAATTATCAGATTTGAAACATTAGCTTCTCTGTAGGGCTTTATTCCAAATAAATATAAGCATGCGCGTGCGCACCCCATACACACACACACACACACAAGCACATACATGTGTGTGCGTGTCCGTGAGTGTGTGTGTGTGTGTGCGTGCGTGAGTATGTGTGTGCT
>NC_068983.1:151603913-151606554 GCF_001194135.2 Octopus bimaculoides | reverse complement strand
GGGGGGGTTAGAAAACTGATGGGATAAAAGTAGCATAGGTAGAAATGGTGACGTTTGTGACAGGTAGATTAAAATTAACGGTATTTTTCGAAAGAGTGGGTAAATAGCATAAGATAGCAAGGAAGAGGAGAGTGACATTGTAAGATGTGTGCGTGTGTGTGTGAGTTTGTGAGAGAAAGAGAGAGAGAAAGAGAAAGTGCTAAATGTGGTATGCACACAACAGAGGAAGACAGGAAGTGCATATGTACTGGATAAATAACTGATGGTAAAAAGACAGAGATAAGGAGAAGGAACGTGTGTACGGGAAATAAAGGTGAAGCTTAAATGTAAAGGAAGAGAAGGAATAATGCATGAATGTGTATGGTGAAAGAGGAAGAAAGATTGAAGGCCTGTGTGTAGGTGTATGTGGAGTTGAGAGGAGAAGCAGAGATAGAGAGGGAAGAAAGAAAGGGAGGTAAGAAAGGGTACAGTAAAACGTGTCTAAAAGATAAAGGAATATAGAGAAAGAAACAGAGTGTACGGTAGCGAAAAAAATATGGAGGAAATGTGGAAAAGGAGGGTGGAGGGGATATTTGTATTTGTGTGAGTGTGTGTGTGTGTGTGGTTGCAGTTCTGTGAGAGATTGTGCGAGAGAGAGAGAACGAGAAAGCGAGGGGTGAGATAGAGAGAACGGAGGAAAAGAGAGAGAGAGAGAGAGAGAGAGAGAGAGAGATGAAAAGAATCTGTACATGTGGAGATGAGACAAATAGAGACGATATCGAGGTGTGTTATGTATGTGGGAGATTGATAGTTAGGGAGAAACAGAGAGAGAGAGAGAGTGAGAAAGGCACACACACAGACTGACTCAGAGAGACATAGAGAGAGGGAGACAGAGAAAGAGAGAGATTGAAAGAGAGAGAGACAGACAGACAGAGAGACAGAGACAGAGACAGAATGAAAGAGAGAGAGACAGAATGAAAGAGAGAGAGAAAAGAGCGAAAGAGAGACAAATAGAAGAACTAAGGAAGGAAAGAGTTAAAAGGAAATATTGGTGACTCTCCGGAGTATCAGTGATATTTCCAATTTCGAAACGAAAGTAAAAAAGACAAAACGTATAACAAACATACACAGTTGTAGTGGTGATGAAGGTGGTAGCGAGGGTGTTTATAATAGTGGCGGTGGTAGGGGTGGAGTGACGAGGTTTCGATTAGTTTATGTTTAAATTAGGGGACCCATGTGTCGCAATTAACAAACTCTTAATTGTACTTCCACCTCCGCCGTCGACTAATGCCATTAAATATGTGCAAGTGTCAATCAGATTTCACTATTGCTGCCATTGGCTGCCTTGTAACTACCGTAATTCTTGCTGCTGCAGTTGCTGTGGTTGCTTACCACTACTACTACTACTACTACTACTGCTGCTGCTGCTGCTGCTGCTTCTGATGCTGCTGCTGCTGTAGCTAATCATTCGCTGTACTTGTTTTGGTATTGTCACTGTTTATGTGATCGTTGTTCATTTTTTTTTTTGGAGTGCGCGTGTGTGAGTGTTTGTTACTTTTCGTTATTGTTATATTTATTATTGTTGTTTGCTGGTGTCATTGTCGTTTGTGTTCTGTTGTTGTTGTTGTTTATATTATTATTTATTGTTAATTCGTATTGTTGCTTTTATTGTTTTTCGTTGTCATTGTTTCTTCTGCTTTTTTGTTAATTCTTTCTGCTTTATAATTATTAGCTTCCTTGGCTATGACTCAAAAACCCTATGTAGAAAATGGAAAGTTGGAACATTTATGCATTTCCCAAGGGTTTTAACTGCATAAAGTAATACAAATAGACTTCAACCGTAGGTTGAAATAATGACCATTATATCTATTCGTTGAAACTATAACTTTGGTCCCTACAACCTTAGCATGCTATCAATGTGTTTGTAATTACTGCATTAATAGACATTCATATTCTTTATCATTATGGAAGGAGAAACGAATAGTTGAGGCAGACATGCCTTTCCCTTAACGAATGGAATAAATTCCAAATATGGTACATTTTGTTTTGTCTATCATAATCAGTGCAGCCCAAAATTTGGCAATGCGAGTGACTGTATAACGCTGGATCAGTTTTGATGGAGGGCGCTATCTATGCCTCTAAATTCCCGACCGATGGGGGAAAAAAGCGTGTCCGAAATAAAAGCTGCGAGCCGATGAGAAAGTTTCTACGTGCTTTGTTGTACTAGAAATAGTAGATAAACACTTAGTTTTCTTGAATAAATAGGATATATTGGATTATGTTGTTGTTGGCACTCCGTCACTTACGACGTCGAGGGTTCCAGTTGATCCGATCAACGGAACAGCCTGCTCGTGAAATTAGCGTGCAAGTGGCTGAGCACTCCACAGACACGTGTACCCTTAACGTAGTTCTCGGAAATATTCAGCGTGACAGTGTGACAAGGCTGGTCTTTTGAATTACAGGCACAACAGAAACAGGAAGTAAGAATGAGAGAAAGTTGTGGTGGAAGAGTACAGCAGGGTTCGCCACCATCCCCTGCCGGAGCCTCGTGGAGCTTTAGGTGTTTTCACTCAATAAACACTCACAACACCCGGTCTAGGAATCGAAACCGTGATCCTATGACCGCGAGTTCGCTGCCCTAACCACTGGGCCATTGTGCCTC
>NC_068983.1:151602688-151603270 GCF_001194135.2 Octopus bimaculoides | reverse complement strand
TATATATATATATATATATATATATGTATATATATATATAGGTATTGAATATATATATATGTACACGCATACATACATGCATACATGCAAACTTACATAGATATGTACATGAATACATATATACAGACATAAATACATACATATAGATATGCATATACATATATAAATGTATATATCTAGTGTTATACATAATTAACTCCATATATATGTGTGTGTGTGTGTGTGTGTGTGTGTATGTGTGTGTGTGTGAAAATGCATGCAGAAGAATATGCATGCACAAGAATATGCATGTACTCACCAATTTATTTATCTAAGTAATTATATACGCTCATGTTTATAAGCAATATATGCACATATATATACCTACACGTATTTAGATACATTTATAAGCATATGTATATATACATAAATACATATATATATATATATATATATATATATATATATATATACACACATATATACATCAGTATGCCTACACACAGTATGCCTATACATATATAAACATACATACATAAATATATAAATACATATACTATACAGAGAGAGAGAGGGGGTGAAGCAGGCAGACAGACACAGTAA
>NC_068983.1:151598407-151600618 GCF_001194135.2 Octopus bimaculoides | reverse complement strand
ATATATATATATATATATATATGCACATATATATATACATGTGTGTGCGTGTGTATGTCTTTGTTTGTGTGTGTGTCTTTGTGTGTGTTTGTGTGTGTTTGTTAGTATTTTTTAAGGTTTATATAGACAGTATGCGTTTCTGTATGTATACGGGCGTGTATGTATACGGGCGTGTATGTATACGGGCGTGTATGTATACGGGCGTGTATGTATACGGGCGTGTATGTATACGGGCGTGTATGTATGAATGAATATATGTATATTGATTGAGCTTTACGTAAACTAAGCCCGAATAAAGAAATTATGACATTGTAGGAGCACATTCGATCATCGACGTTCTCGATTATGTCCGGTTTGGCTTCAAGTAGAAGCTACAACACTATGTAAACAGTTATTACTTCTCTGTCTTATACAAGGCGACAAGCTGACAGAATCATTTGTACGCCAGGCAAAATGCGTAGAGTTAGTTCTGGGTTCAAATTCCGCCACTTTGGGTTTTATTCTTTCAGTCTTGGTGAAATAAATACCAATTTCGCGCTGAGGACGATGTAATCGGCTAGTCAACTCCTCCAAAATTTCAGCCTCTTATGTACGTAGTAGAAAGGATTAATTATCAATCGTATAAGGGGCAGCGAATTGCCAGAATAGTTAGAATGCCGAATAAACGTGTTAAAGTTATTCGTTCTTACTCATTGTGTTATTAGTCCTAATCCCACCTTTTATCTCCCCGGGGTGCAGAAGATAAATTAACAATCAAATGTCTAGTCTCCTCCCTTCGTAACCGTTGGCCTTGCGCCGAATTCAAAGACAATTCATTTTCACTTATATAAGTGTGTTAGATTGGTAGAATCGTCGGAATGCCAGAAGAATGCTTTGCGGTATCGGCTAGCTCCTCCCCTCAATACTACTGGCCTTGGGCCTATTTCATAAATGATTACTTAATCGTATATGAATATTCAACAAATATATATTACATATTAACATTCATACATAACACACATGATTTGCATACATATTACATCGATTCATACACACGCATATATATACAAGTGTGCGTGTGTGTGTGTGTGTGTGTGTGTGTGTGTGTGTGTGTGTGTGTGTGTGTGTGTGTGTGTGTGTGTGTGTGTGTGTGCGTGTGTGTGTGTGTGACATCTATACACCATTGAAGAAGAGCTTGTAAATACAGTAACTAAAGCATACTTGCAGCTTTATACCCAGTATAATAGGAGCAACCTGATATCTACCAACTCGACCGGATTAAGATATGGCTGAACTTGGATTATTGGAAAAAGAATCTAACTTCATAATTCATAGGCTACAAATGATTAAACTATCTGAAATAATTTAACTTAATTATTAAATTTCAGAAGAATGCGGTTGCTGCAGAAAGTGTGACAAGAATATTAGAGCTCCTTTTATAGAATAAAATATATCTTTTCTTTAAAACCTTGCAGTTGAGGAAAAGGCCGGTCAAAATAAACGGTAAATCACCAATCTTGAAGAGAAAATGTTGTTTTCGTAATAAAACCTAATTTGTTAAGCTTCGAGGCTGTTCATGTCATTGCAACACGATCTACACTTTTGCAACGACTATGTGTGTATGTGCATTTAGCAACGGAGATGAGAGGGTGGGAGTGATGGTAGGAAGCAAAAGGGAGGGCTGGAGCTACTGATGTGTTATTAAAGGGCTTTGAGTTTTCCATCAAATGTTTTACAGCATAAGTAAGAAAATGAATCTGTATGTGTTGGTGCATATATCATATATATGTGTGTGTGTGTCTGTGTGTGTACGAGCGTATGGGCGCGTTTGTGTTGAATTTACACTGTTGGAGTGTGGTGTTGTTTACTACGTGCTGTGCACAATGCAACCTCGGGGGTGTGTACATGGTTGTGTATATTATATATGTGTACTTGCATTCATTTGTGCACTTGATAGTAGTGCACATTTGAATGTAAGAGATAACTGTTTTTATATAAAGCAATATATTAAGCTGCGTAACATGCGCAATTATATATGAATGTATATTAATCAACACGCATATATAGACAGATGATATACTATTACATATGTATGTATATATTATATATATATATATATATATAGAGAGAGAGAGAGGGAGAGAGAGAGAGAGAGAGGGGGGGATACACACACATACACACACATACACACACATATATACATATATATATACATACACATATACATATATA
>NC_068983.1:151594667-151598379 GCF_001194135.2 Octopus bimaculoides | reverse complement strand
ATATATATATATATATATATATATATATATATATATATATATATATATAGCAAATTTTGGTGAAAGTGCATATAAAAGAAAACATTTTTGTGACAGAATCCTAGTTGGGTGTGATGGCAGAATAATTAGATTTGGAGTGGGTAAAGTAATTAGATAAAACTTACTGTTAGAAGCAGCGAGAGCAATGCATAATTAGCGGATGCCTTTTCTTATCTTCAGGAACCGAGAGATTGAGTGAGGAAAAGGGATGGCAGTAGAATAAGAGAATTGAAGCGTATTTTGTTGTTGCTGTTGTTTTTGTTCTTGCTGTTCTTGTTTGTTTGTAATCCTTGGTAATTTATGATAGTGCTGACTTACTTACGACTCTGGGGTATTATACGAGGGGGACTTTGCTTGCTTGTTCTAGCTGGTCATATTACACATGAACCTTATTTTGATATTACTTCACTATTTATTTTCGACGCAGAATCCTGTCCACCCCCACCCCAACCTCCGAGTGACCTATCTCAGGCTCTATGTTGTCCGGTCAATGCATCCCACGTACATACTATGTATGTTTCTATTTCTTTCTCTTGTGAATGAATATTCATTGCTGGGTTCGTCCAATATACTCGAATCGTGTCTCCCTGCTACCACAGTATTTGCCTAAATTCAGAATATTCTCCCCCATCCCTGTCTTATCAAGCCCTATCATTGTTGTTGGCACTCCGTCGCTTACGACGTCGAGGGTTCCAGTTGATCCGATCAACGGAACAGCCTGCTCGTGAAATTAACGTGCAAGTGGCTGAGCACTCCACAGACACGTGTACCCTTAACGTAGTTCTCGGGGATATTCAGCGTGACACAGTGTGACAAGGCTGACCCTTTGAATTACAGGCACAAAAGAAACAGGAAGAAAGAGTGAGAGAAAGTTGTGGTGAAAGAGTACAGCAGGGTTCGCCACCATCCCCTACCGCAGCCTCGTGGAGCTTTTTAGGTGTTCTCGCTCAATAAACACTCACAATGCCCGGTCTGGGAATCGAAACCGCGATCCTATGACTGCGAGTCCGCAGCCCTAACCACTGGACCATCGCACCTCCACACAAGCCATATCAAGTCACTCCCAACAGCATTTCTGTTGTCGGGGTAATTGAATATTTTACCAGTGCTTTCATCATAATCCTCGTCTCAGTATTCTTGACCCAGGATCTCTTGATCGACTTATTCTTGTACCTTCTGTTTTACCAAAACTAATTCGATTCATATTTCGCTTTGTCATTCCACTGGTTTAACTGAATCGCTGCATTTTGTTCTTCACCTTATTTTCTATAAAATCTGTCTCTCTCATCCCAAACAATGCAATAATGTATTCTAACATTGATTTCGTGTCACAGTAGTGCTTCCGAGTAATAATATACCAAATCGTTAAAAAAAGATAACATGTGTATGTGCGTGTGTACGTGTGAGTGCTTGTATGTGTTTGTGAGTGTGTGTGTGTGTGTGTGTGTGTGTAATTCATGAATGTTCTTTCTCATTCATATATATATATATATATATATATACATAAATATATATACGTGTGTGTGTGTATTTATATACGTTTTGTTGTAATTTTATTGTATGATGTGGATATTAGTAATACATTAGTATATTGTGGTATATTTTCGCTAAATTTGTTGTTTAGCAGAACGAATTCCTTTCGCTCAGTCGTCAACTAAGTTTGAACGTGTAACATCAGAGATGTTTGGACGCGCACACATTTGTGTCAATGTTGGCGACGGCATGTCAACTCTTGCATTCTATTCAGTTAATGGAATGCAAGAGAGATAGAGAGAGTTTTTTGATGTTGATGAAAATCTATTGACAAATTTACTCCGGGAGACTCTCGGTTCGGGTACTATGGACAACTGCAAGAAATCTCTGACATAACAATGCTGTCAGAACACATCATCATCTTGAAATAAACTCTATAGGCACAGAGGTACCGTCAGTTAATCTAGTTTGAGATGCACACAGTGCAGCAAAACTGTTCTGTTTGCAGTTTTTCCATATCCGAGCATTCCTGAGATGTAGAATGGATCTGGTCGTTTTGATAAAGAATCAACCGGCCAACATTGCTTCGCCAGAAAGGAAAGGAAGCTTTATCATGATTCTGAGTCTGCAGACGAGACTACAAAGACTGGGGAGATTTCTTCTAAAGGGAAGAAAGCTGAAAGTGGAAAGGGAGATGTAACGTCCAACGGCAATGAGTTTAACAAAATTTGAGCTTTTGCGCTGAGTATGAACCAGTAGAATTGATCTGCTTTCAGCCAGCGCTCAAAAGTCAGAAATCATGACAGAAAGAAGCCTACGTAAATTGGATGTAAAGATAATCTTGAATCTGTGGGGTTCCTTTTTTCTTTTTTTTTTTTTTGACTTTTTGTTGCCATACACTAAATGGAGAGATTTTTTTTCATTACTTTCGATATTATTGTTTTGTGTAGACGGTTTTATTATACGCAATTCTCTCTAAATTTTCTCCGTTTTCTGATTTGCCCCCTGTAATGCACCGTCATGCGCCGCCCTTGTGAGAAATCAACATATTGTCATATGTTTATCATCATCATCATCATCATCATCATCATCATTATCATCATCATCATCATTATTATTATAATTATTATTATTATTATTATTAATATTATTATTATTATTATTATTATTATTATTATTATTATCATCATTATTATTATTATTATTATTAATATTATTATTATTATTATTATTATTATTATTATTATTATTATTATTATTACTGTTATCATTTAAAAATAATTAAACATTCCTTTAACATACTGTTGAATTGACTTGTGTTTATATGTTTATACAATTAGCGTATAAATATAACGGTGATAATCTATCGTTTGAAAGAAACAAATGATATTAATATCAACAGATATTATACGATATGTATCGTGTGATTTGGAGAGAGAGAGAGAGACAGAGAGAGAGAGAGAGACAGAGAGAGAGAGAGAGAGAGAGACAGAGAGAGAGAGAGACAGAGAGAGATAGAGAGAGAGGGTGGCAGAAAGGAGGGAAGAGAGAGGCACAGATTAAGAAAAGCTGGAAACTGTGTAGTGTTTATATAATTACAATGATTGTAACAATCGCAGGCAGTATAAAATATAATTAACAATAGACGCCATGTTTATGTAGTTATCGCCATTTTCCCGTCTAAATTAAACACGCAGAAAAATAGCTGTGTATATACATATATACATACGAGCATATGTGTGTGTGTATGTGTGTGTGTGTGTGTGTATGCGTGTCTGCATGTGTGTGTGTAAAAGCCACTACGTAATTACGGCATTGTTTGTCAAATGCCCTAGAATTAAAGCAGTAATGTTTAAAAACATACATTGATAGTCTACGAAATAATTTATTTTATTTATTACTTAAATATACAACCATTCATATATACATACATTTATGTGTGCCTATGGTACTGTATACGAACGAATGACTGCCTCTGTGTGTACGTTTATGTATGCATGCTTGTCTGCCTGTCTGCTTGACTATCTGTCTGTATGTATGTGAAGTATATTTGTACGCAGATGCCAGTATATGTATTCTATTTACATTTACTGGTACCTGATTGTTGGAAATTTAAACTTATTCCTTTATACTGAGTGTTTAATTGATATTTGCCAGGAGTTTTAATCCTACTCCTTCTTATATATGTATATATATATAT
>NC_068983.1:151591003-151594515 GCF_001194135.2 Octopus bimaculoides | reverse complement strand
ATATATGTATATATATAAAGCATATAATTTTATGTAAATTTTGATGGTAAAGCGGAGCAAGTCGTTGCTTTTATTCGCCAATCCAATCTCCACGGATGGTTCATGTATTAGAATGAGAACGTCTTTGAGATTCACACATCGCTTAAATATTTCATTCATTACAACACAGTTTTCATTCTTCGTTCTTGTTTTTTGTTTTGTTTTTGTTGAGTTTTGTCTGAGAAAAGTGTTTGGCTTTATATTCTTTGTCATATGTACTGTATCAAGCTGTGTTCATCAATGCCTTCGTTTCTTAACTCCAAAGTATGCCATGTAATGAATGTATGACTACTATTTCTCGCAGCTGCCTCACACGCTTAAATGCTCACTAGTGCTGTTTATCATACATTACAGTACCAGACCTACTATATATCAAGCAGGAATTCGATCAACTCTTGAGATTCTTTAATATATTTCCTCCTTTTTATTCCAGAATTCCTTCAATATTTGTTCAAGTAAAGAGAACATAAGCATTTTCTTCTTTCGTATGTGTTGGTGCCCTTTTTTCAGCCAATGATTGGACACGATAAATTCTTTGTCCAATCTCTCTTATCAAGTAGCCATTTGTTTCAGTATTTACAAAATGGCTGCTCACTCTCTTAACGGAATGTGTATTGTTGTGCTTGATGCCGATCGCCTAGCAGCAATGTCACTGTTAATCCCTTTAAGTTTTATTTGATCAACTAATTCCATTCTAGGTAGCTCTTTTAAATAGTCTGTGATGTGAGATAATTTCCTTATTATCTCTAATTCTTATCAAGCTAATCACGTTCAGATTTTCTTTCTTCTGATATAATGCCATCGTTTCATTCTATATAACTTGGCAGCAAATGTTACATTCCGATCAAGGAAGCTTCTGACTTTTAGAAATAGCTGCCAAGTCCCTTTCAAATTATATCACATTATCCTAAATAAGGAAAGGTAATCCACGCAGTTTAATGACAAGTAAAAGAATGAAAGAATATTAACTTGCAAAAAGACGTGATGATCATCGGTGAACTGTTTTTTGGTGTAGGTAATCTCAATCAGGATTGACCTGGGGTTAAATAACAACAGGAAACAGACAAAACAGTGTTTCATATACCATTTGTAACTCGTGCAGTTCTATCAACCAGTTCTTTCATTCTTTCTGCGGCTCTCACTACCTGACAACGAGCATCCTCCAAATAATTATCGATGGATATTACTATATATTGTCATAGAAGGGGTGAATGGGCAGGATCGTGATAGTGTTGAATGGATGTCCGCTTACAATCTTTTCAGCTCTCTGCGCTTTGAGTTCAAATCCTGTAGACATCAGCTTGGCTTTTCATCATAAATAAAATTCAAAAAAATTCAAGTCAAGGAGTTATTTCTTCCTCTTCATCGTTTCCTATTTAATAATCTTTTCTACTAAGAACACAAAGCCTGAAGTTTTGGGGGATGGAACTATTCCATTACATCGATCCCAGTGTTTCACTGGTGTTTAATTTATCGACACCGAAAGGCTGAAAGGCAAAATCGACCTCAGCGGAATTTGAACTCAGAACGTAAAGACGGACGAAATGCCTCTACATATTTTGTTCAGCTTCCCGTCTTGGTTTCCTCGTTAATAATAATAGACGATTTGAAGTGGAAAATGCGAAGGTTATCGTCAATGAGGAGAGTAGACGTGATACCAATCGTAATTGGTGCACTTGGAAGGGTCAGCATTCAACTACCAGCATGGCTGAAAAAGATTGCTGTGAGTTTGAACGTAGAACACCTACAAAAATCAGCATTGCTTGGAACTGCAAGAATTCTTCGCATGGTTCTTGAAGCATGACCAGTGAAAAAGTCCGCTGACAGTGGACAGCTGACACTTGCCACCATACCCAGCAAAATAAGCTGTTTTTCATCAAATAATAATAATAATAATAGTAGTAGTAGTAATAATAATAATAATAATAATAATAATAATAATAATAATAATAATAATTCTTTCTAATTTTGGCATAAGGCCAGCAAGTTTAGGGAGAGAGGGCAAGTCGATTACAGTAGTTGACTGGTACTTTATTTTATCGATCCCGAGGGGGTGAAAAGCAGTGTTGACTTCGGTGAGATATAACTTAGAATGTAAAAACCCAAAACAAATACTGCTTATTGTGTCCAACACTCTAACGATTCCGCCCTTAATGGTTTCTGATTTGGATCCTAGTCAGCAATTTTACGAGCAGGTGGGTCAGTTTGTACCATCAGTTCCTGTGTTTCGTTGGTATTTTGTTTCATCTATTTTGAAAGGACGAAAGATAAAGGTGACCTTGGCAGAATTTTCAGTCTCAAATGTGAAGAGCTGGGTCGGATACCACAAGTCATTTTTCCTATACTAAAGTTTCCCAGTTCATTAAAAATCGTTTTTGGTGTTGCTCCCATTATTTCTCCTACGATAGTCATGATTTCCATTCATATGCCACAAACTCCTCTCAGTTCTATGTCCAAATTCATATAGTTTGTTTATATTTCTATTGCTTGTTTTGATACGGTATATTAAAAATCTAGGGATATTACATATTCCTATGAACTTCTAAGATTATCCTATCTAACATACGTCTCAATTAAATGATGAGTTTTCCCTGCAAACATTCTTCATGATTATTGTAAAGAAGTTGTTCATAACAGCTTCTGATGCGATACCATATTACAATCTGGTTTAAATTCGAATTACATATTAAACTTCTAAATTTTTCAGACTATTGTCGTAGTTTTATTTATTGATATTTTCGTACATTTCAATACTTCCAGAAACAATAATTTTGGGATTCTTGTCTTAAGTCACACATCTGTCTCATATCTCTTGTTAGCTTCGTGTTTTTTCTTTAACGAGATATTTCCAAATTATTTCTTCTTAGACAGCTATAATTATGTGTTCATTCCCCACTCTAGTCCTTCCTCTTTAAATCATGCCCATTATTTTCATCATGCTAGATATTGTGTGCGCCTGGCAAATGCAACGCCATTTTTTTTTTCTGTTTGTTTTTCGATTTCATTATTTGTATCTTTTCTTCGTAATCAATTCCTGCTAATATTTGCGTATAAACTTCCTTGTTGATATATCAGTTTCTGTTCCCTCTTCTTAAGATACTACTCTCATCTTATCATTACCAACTAACATTAACTAATCCATTATCTCTATACAGTTTTCTTCATATATATATACTCTTTTACTCTTTTACTTGTTTCAGTCATTTGACTGCGGCCATGCTTGAGCACCGCCTTTAGTCGAGGAAATCGACCCCAGGAGTTATTCTTTGTAAGCCTAATACTTATTCTATCGGTCTCTTTTGCCGAACCGCTTAGTTACGGGGACGTAAACACACCAGCATCGGTTGTCAAGCGATGGTGGGGGACAAACACAGACACACAAACACACATCCATATATATATATATACATATATACGACGGGCTTCTTTCAGTTTCCGTCTACCAAATCCACTCACAAGGCTTTGGTCGGCCC
>NC_068983.1:151589163-151590530 GCF_001194135.2 Octopus bimaculoides | reverse complement strand
TATATATATATATATATATATATATATTCTATCAACATCTCTTTATTGATACAACTCAGGTTTTCTATTCATTTTTTATTCTCATCATTTTCGACCTCTAAAGAAAAGTTACAGAATATCTTATTAGTAATAATTACTGTAATTTGTTTATATTATTCCAAGCGTTGTTCTTATTATAATTATTTCCCTATTCCTTACCAACTCGGACAGCGTTTGTTTGCCAGTTTGCACCAACTACAGATTATTCCACTATCTGTTCCGAAACTTCTAATTTTACTATAATTTTCTACCGATCAAGCAACTTCTTTTTTATTGTAATCGTTCGTTTGATGGTTTATTTGTTTAGAAACAAATCGTTTCTTTCCTGTTCTCATCTACATAACGTCTAATAATTTCTTATATAGACACAAGGCCTGAAATTTGGGGGAGGAGGCTAGTCGATTAAATCGATCTTAGTATTTGACTATTTCTTCATTTTATCGGCTGAAAGGCAAATACGACCTTGGCGGGATTTGAATTTAGAATATAGAGAACGGGAACAAAATAGTTAGCAAGGCGGCAAGCTAGAGGAAACGTTAGCACGCCGGGTGAAATACTTAGTGGTATTTCGTCTGTCGTTATGTTCTGAGTTCAAATTCCGCCGAGGTCGACTTTGCTTTTTATCCTTTCGGTGTCAATTAAATTAAGTACCAGTTACGCACTGGAGTCGATGTAATCGACTTAATCCCTTTGTCTGTCCTTGTTTGTCCCCTCTATGTTTAGCCCCTTGTGGGCAATAAAGAAATAAGAAACGTTAGCACGCCGGGCGAAATACGTAGCGGTATTTCGTCTGCCTTTACATTCTGAGTTCAAATTCTACTGAGGTCGACTTTGCCTTTTATCCTTTTGGGGTCGATAAATTAAGTACCAGTTGATAACAGGGGTCGATCTAATCGACTGGCCCCCTCCCCTCAAAACTTCGGGTCTTGTGCCTAGAGTAGAAATGATTCTGGTACACCACACTTGGGTACATGAAATGTAGCGTTTTAATCTATAACATATTGAGTTATGCTTCTTTATGTTGGCTGAGTGGCGAAAGATCACATTTTGTAGCAGTCAAAATGACACCTATATCTCTTGAGATGTTTTCTTACTTTTACCGTACACTTAAGATCTGTATATCAAAATGACTAGGTAATTTGTTGTCGATTTTAGTTATCCTGTTTTTGATGCAATGAAGAGCAGAATACACAGGGTGACCCACATGGACATTCAAAGATGTTGTTGGTCTGCGGGAGTTTAATGTCGAATTAAAAACAAATTTAAAATTGGTGATGCATGAAACTTTCTTCGGGAACTTTTATCTTCTATCTTTTTTGCTTGTTACA
>NC_068983.1:151585468-151588724 GCF_001194135.2 Octopus bimaculoides | reverse complement strand
ATATATATACGACGAGCTTCTCTCAGTTTCCTACCGCCAGATCCATTCACAAGGCTTGGGTCGGCCTGAGGCTATAGTAGAAGGGACCTGCTCAAGATACCACGCAGTGGGACTAAACCTGGAACCACGTGGTTGGAAAGCAAACTTCTTGCAGCAGAGCCACTCCTGTGCCTATGTAAACAATCTTTCGCAAAATGTGTTATTTTTCGTAATATATTAGCTTTGTTTTTGTTGCGCTTATTCATTTATATTTTTGGTTTCTTTGTTTTTTTATACACTTTTTCATTTTCCAAAGCAAAAATCCTCTAGAAATTTTGTTCATTCACACTACAAAGGCCTTCCTACTATTTACAAATACTATTTATTTCTCACAAAATAAACCACTGAGATACATAAAGAAATAAATATGCAACACCTGCCTTAATGTAGCAGCTTAAGTGGCTAAGTACATTAAGTTTCTAATGAAGGCTGAAATCGTCTCAAAGCGCGTGGCACATCAAAGAAGAGGTTTATGGACACATTCTACTCATCTCTATTTTTCTCACTCAATGCAAGGTAGGATTTACAGGCTGCTGTCATTGTACTAAACAACAAGCCATATCAGATGTCATTATATTGGTAACTTCCACACCCTAAGACCACACAACTATATTGATATTATGGCCAGAGTTACAATACAAAGAAATGAGGACGTAAAATTGCTAATGGGGCGCATCTCAGTTGTGACTGCTATAAGCGTAGTAATAATAGTTAAACAATATTTGACGAGTTGGTGAGGTTCGCACATTTAATAATTCTAAGACCCTATTCTGATTTTCCCTCTAGTTTTACTGTATCACTCCTCCTTATGAAAAATAATCTACAAAACAGCAACAAGTGGGAAAATCTATATTTAACTGTAATCTTCAGACTACTAATTTATTTGTTTACACGGTGCCCTCATTGTTCATGGCCTTAATTTTGCATTAACTTCTTAAGGTATTATATTTATGCGTACATGTTAAATATTGCTTCTTTTCATACACTGTTGTTCCAGTTTTTGAGTTCCTTACTCCAGGTTATATGCATGATGGCAATTTGCTTTTCCAGAGTTACTGTTCTTGCTTGCTTCGGCTGTTTTCGATTGCTGTAGATACATGAGAATTTCATTACTGGCTTGCAAAATCAACGATCAAACACCGTCAAAATGTCTTACAATACTCAGTTACTTCCTTTACATTGGGAATTCAAATCTCACCCAAGTTTTTTTTTTTCTTTCATTCTTTTCCGGGTCAATAAAATAACTACTGTAGCTACCACTCCTGCAACCATTATGTCACAATAACTACCACCTCATCAACCATCTGCAACAAGCAAACTAGACAAGGCCTTTAAATAGTTCACCAGAAATAGGAACTAAATATACCTCCATCACATTCTACCGTCTAATTTATTTGAAAATGGATCAGTATAATAATAATTGATTATAAGTATAATCGATCAGGAGTAACCTAAGGTTAAAGAGCAACAGCAATAACAAGCTTTATTCACACTTTTATGTGTGTTTAAGCTTGTTTTGGGAGATTTTTAAAAATTTGTATAGTGTTTAAATAACATTTTATAATGTGAACTTATTGACGCCATTTTTGTTCGGCTTGCAGTTAATCCTGTCGATAATTAATGTAATTATTACTATTATTGAAGGTAGCAAGCTGGCAGAATCCTTTACGCCCCGGGCAAAAAACCTTTTGTCGTTACTTACGTTCTGAGTTCAAAGTCCGCCAAAGTCGACGTTGTTTTTCATCCTTTCAGGATCGATAAAATAAGACCCAGTTAAGCACTGGTATCGATGTAATCGGCTCGCACCTTCCTTCAAAATTTCAGGCTATATGCCTATAGTGGGAAGACTTATTATTAGCATTAAAGGCAGCGAGCTGGCAGGATCGTCAGCACGCCGGGCGAAAGGTTTAGCGGCATTTCGTCCGTCTTTACGTTCCGAGTTCAAATTCCGCCGAGGTTGACTTTGCTTTTCATCTTTTCGAGGTCAATAAAATAAACATCAGTGGAAACTCTGGGGTCATTGTAATCGAGTATCCCCCTTCACTTAAAAGATTTCAGGCAGTGCACCTATAGTAGACAGAATTATTATTATCATTATTAAAGTTATTATTTAAAGTTAGCAAAGCGGCGACCTGGTAGAATCGTTTCCGTGTCGAGAAAAATGCATCGCAAACATTTCTTCCGATTTCACATTCTGAGTTCAAATTCCGCCGAAGTCGACTTTAACATTCATTGTTTCGACGTCGAGAAACCATATACTACTAGTAGAACACTGGTTTCGAAGTAATCGACTGACAACTTACACTGAAATTTCTGTCCTTGTGCCAAATTTGAAACTATTATTATTATTATTATTATTATTATTATTGAGGCAGTGAGCTTGCAGAATCTTTAGCACACAAGGTGAAATGCGTAAAGGTATTTCGCCCGTCGCTACGTTCTGAGTTCAAATTCCGCCGAGGTCGACTTTGCCTTTCAACCTTTCGGGGTCGATAAATTAAGTACCAGTGAAACATTAGGGCCGATGTAATCAACTTATCCCCTCCCTCAAAATGGTTGCCCTATGGCAAAATTTGCGATTATTATTATTATCATTATTATTATTATTATTATTATTATTATTATTATTATTATTATTTGGTGGTGGCGATGATGATGGGCATATTTATCATAATGGGGTGATGTTTTATTTATTTTCTTCATAGTGTAACTATTCATATCTTAAGATTGAATGCCAGCTTTGTCCTTGAATGCAAATTCATTGCAGAATATTAAAGTAATATAATGCTTGTCACTTTGTCTTTGTGTGAGTTTGTGTGTGTGTGACACATAGACACACATACATATACACATAAACATGTACATACATATATATATATTTATGCATATATATATATATATATATATATGCATATATATATATATATATATATATATATATATGTAAGGGACGACCGTGCGAACTCATAAAAGGAGCAATGGTGACGAATGGAAGAACAGGACTCATTTTATTTAAACGCGTCACACGGTCGAACATACAAATATATATCAATGAAGTACATGATATGTTATGCGACGATAACATAGATGACCAGTAATGAAAGACCACAACCGTATTAGATGAATAACAGAGATATTTATTGTAGTGTTAAAGATGTATGTCTGTGTGAGAGTGTGAATGCGACATATAAGAACATAATCAAAGACAGGCCGTCAT
>NC_068983.1:151582799-151584771 GCF_001194135.2 Octopus bimaculoides | reverse complement strand
AATTATTGGGTATGAGTTAAAGCTATTTATAACAAACTATGGGCTCCCGAAGGCTTCAGAATTTTACTCTATCACGTGACCTTATTAGGGGCCGTGATTGGTCAGTTCGCGTTCTGGCGGGAACGGTTCGAAGAAGTTGCCGATTCGAATAATGATCAGTCACGTGATGGACAAGGAATGGGTTCTCTACTACGCTCGCATTTATTTATATTTAAATGAGAAGATTGTATATAATGGCGATAGTAGTTTGTATCTAATGGCGGGAGGTAGTTTCACTATATATACATATATATACATATACATACACATATGTGGGTGTATGTATGTGTGGGTGTATGTATGTGTGCGTGTGTAAGCACACTCACACACGCGCAAATATGCATAGTCATCTATACATTTGACATTAACGCATTATTTTGCACGTATCTCAAGTTTTACAGCAATTTACTTGAATTTTGACGAAGGCGTTTTTTGCCGAAATATCCTTACATGAATGGATTATCGGCATGTAACAAATACTTCATTAACAATAATTATGCTCACGTTAGCTTTCTGATATCTTAATCAAAATTTCAATCTCATGTTTCTGCACAATTCTGCAATATTTTATAAGCACATAAATATTTTCGTTTCTTATTGGATTATCGGGTGTCTCTACCACCTGCTAAATATTCTATGTTAAACCAAATCTGGAATAAAGAGCATGTCTGATTGTAACAAAATATTAGCATTGCATAACTGATGACTTTTTTTTAATTTTTAAAGATTTTTCACAATGATTTTCTTTTGGCCACACACATATATATGAGTGTGTGTGTGTGCGCATGTATGTGGACGCGTGCGCGCATGTATATACATGTAATATAATAAATGCGAAAAATAATTTCTGTGTGTCAGTGTGTCACACTTTGTCCCTCCTCTCGCACTATTCAATGTCACTTCCTCGTGCTATGGTGAGAGCAATAGTAGGCATAGAGACGGTGATGGTGGTGGCGAAGACAGAGAGAAAGAGAGAGCGAGAGAGAGAGAGAAAGGAAGAAGGAAAGAAATAGAGAGGGAAAAAAGAGAGACAAAGAAATTTAGGGAGAGTTGATGATGTTTTATTAAAAGTAGTAGTGTTGATGGTGTCAAAGGGAGTAATAATAAGAAAGTGAGAGTGGGTATATGAGAGAAAGAGGGAGGTGATGTACAACTTTCCTGGACAGAAATTCCTGTAGCCAGCATACTGAACCAACTGCTGAACACTATCATTTTTGTTATATTTTTTGCTTTCTTTAATACTTACATACATATGTGTGTGTGTGTGTGTGTGTGTGTGTGTGTGTGTGTGTGTGTGTGTGTGTGTGTGTGTGTGTGTGTTTGTGCGTGTGTGTGTCTGCGTGTGTACATATATACATATACACACACACACACATGTATATACATATATAAAATACACTTTAATTGAAATTTCCCCAAAATTAAACATATCTAATATAATAAATGTCAATGTCAATGTGTCAGTGTGTCACACTTTTTCAACTTTGCTCCTAGAGGCCTTAACCCAACATATCATACCATTTTGGAATCAGGCCGACTCCGTGAGTAAATTAAAAACATTCCGGGCCGAATTCGGACCTGCACTCCTGAAATTTTGGATTCCTATGTTTTCATTACTGTAATTGCCTTCGGTGATTGTTTTACATGATTTTTAGCGACGAATATGATCATCATTGGAATATGACTCTGGGGGAAGCAATTGCAACAAATTCTCCGAAACAAGTCAGAGATCTGTTTGCAGATCTTCCCATTCGGGGTTAGTTGCTTAAAAGCTACATACTAGCATAAAAGCTAGTGTGTCTCTGTGTGTGTGTGTGTGTGTGTGTGTGTGTTTGTGAGCGTGTGTGTATAAGCACACTGCACACACGCGAATATGCATAGTCATCTATACATTAATGCATTATTATATATAAATGTATGTGTGTATATATAT
>NC_068983.1:151580500-151582378 GCF_001194135.2 Octopus bimaculoides | reverse complement strand
ATGTATGTATATCGTGATATATATATATATAATATAGAATGGGACAAGAACGCAAAACATCCAGACAGTTTATGTGATACAAGAAAGGGACAAAACATATAGATAGACGATACAAAGAAAACACGGACATGACATTCGGAATTTTCTCTCTTCAGTCGAGATCCAGATTATCCTTGCAATTTCGACTGGTAATCCCTCGACTATCCTGTATGTTACGTTCCAAACCCCAACTCCACTCCCCGCAATAGGCGAAAATCCACGAAGTAGAAATAGTAATGTAGTGTATATCTTTTTTATTATTTTTATAATTTATATATACTTATTTTATTATAAATACAAAACAATACCACAGAGGAATCGATGTAAGCTTAAATAATAAACTGCGATAGGTGAACTGCGATTTGGTGAGGGATTATTGTAAGTATATTCTGGGTATGATTATACCCACATCAAATACGGATTCGAGTTTGTCCCTGCTCCATTAGTATCTTGACTGTAATGTATAACCATTCGTGTTTACCTCAAAACTAATTTCAATTTAACTATTATTTGATACTCAGAAAACATCATTCTCGATATACATAAGTCCATACTGTACTGGAACAAAAAACCCTCGATTAAAAGAAACAAACCACTTGTCGACATGTTGTCTGGCATCGGCGTAGTATCTTAAACTGCAGAAAGCAGCCATATTATAGGCCAATAATTCTACAGTAAACTTCAATAAGAAAAACAAGTTTTATTCAGATTAACGCAAAACCAAATTTTTTAAGTTATTATACAATAAATAAAACTCTTGACAAAAAGTTAGTTTGTATACGTCTCCTTCCAACTTTTTATATACATTTTCGTTTTGTTTCTTTCGCTTCTCTTTTCTTTCTTTCTTTTTTTTTTTTTGATTCAGTGTTATTCTGTTGAGTTTTTTTTTTGCCCAAATAGTTTGTTGTGTATTTATCATCTAAGAGTGGTCTGTATTATACTGTATCTCTATGTCTTATTTACTATAAACCATTTATTTATGTACTAAATACATTTAAAACATTTCCTATTGAACAGAAAATTCACAGTATCAACATCGCAAATTAAACTTCTCAAAAAATATTTCCGTGTTTTTTTATAAGTTTAATAGAAGTACATTTGGTTTGTAAAGCGGATAGCATATACACATGACGTAAATTACACACACACATATACATTCAGCTTAAATTATATATGTACATACATTCCGATGTGTGTGTGTTTTATCTTTTACTTGTTTCAGTCATCAGACAGCGGCCATGCTGTAGCACTGCCTTAAAGAATTTCAGTCAAAAGAATTGATTCCAGTAGTTATGTTTTCTTAAGCATGTGCTTATTCCACCAACATCGGTTGACAAGTGGTGGTGAGAGACAAACATAGGGATACACACGCATTCACACACACACACACAAACGCACAAGCACACAAACACACAAGCACACAAAAACACACAAACACACACACACACACACACACACACACACACACATATATATATTGAGAGAAAAGATTCTAGTATGATGATCTTGCTGTGGGGCGGTTAGCTCCCCCTTCAGTACATAGACTTGTGCTCCTTTGCGACTAATTGGCTTTCTAGCTCTTATTTCTAGCAATGTAGGTGCAACGTCGGTCACAATTAGTGACAGCTGAATTCTTCCTTTTTGGTCTTATATTGCTTATAGCTGCCATCGTTATTTTGTATATAATCATATATACATGAGTGTGAGTATGTGTATGTATACACACACATACACACACACATATATATTGTTCTCTCTTTTTTATTCTCTTTGTTTATTTACTCGTGTGCTTTTCTGTAAATTTCGACTATATATATATATATATATATATATATATAT
>NC_068983.1:151577200-151579326 GCF_001194135.2 Octopus bimaculoides | reverse complement strand
ACACACACACACACACACACACACACACACACACACACACACACACACACACACATAAGACTGTTCATACTTTACCTTGAAATATCTGACTAAAAAATCCGACTGGCGACACAAATCTTAACAATTCTAAATTCCTCACTATTATATTTTATTACAGACGTACAAAACACGATTATAGATGACTGAAAGCGTCTATATGTATATAATGCACAGATGTGTTTGTATGTAACTGTATGTGTATCTGTATGTCCCTATATGTATGTGTGCGTTCTCTGAATGTCGTATCATCGTTGTAGTGCAATATGTATTTTATTATGATGTACAATTTCTAAATGTGTACTTGCCCTACCTCGGTTTTTTTGTTTTTTTGCGAAGCGTTTCTTTTTCTTCCTCACTTTTCTTTAAATACAATCTTCATATTTTTGACTTTCAACCAATCCCAGACTTATTCTAATCTACCAGTGTTCCATCGTTTTTCTACCGTGTTCCACAACACACACACATACACATACGCGCGCGCACGCACGCACACACACACACACACACGATGAGCTTCAATACGGTTTTTTTCTATCACATTCACTCACTTAAACATTGGTTTGGCTCGGAGCTATAGTAGAAGTCACTAGCTCAAGGTGCCACTCAGTGGAATTGAAATCCGAAGCCATGTGGCTTAATCACACACCCATGCTTGTGCTTATATTAATCATTTCTTTACATATGAATTCTTACGTGTGTTGGGGGTGGTGGCTATACATCGTTCGACGATGGAGATTCGGCTATTCGATCACAGTTACCTGTTCTTGATTTTAATGTACCTCAGCATTCCACAGATACATATACTCGTAACGTTATTCTTAGGAAGAATCAACGTGATGCCGAGGGCCTTTTTGTACAGTTTCCATCTATTCTGGTTCATATATATATGGAGGTTACATATAGTCAGGGACAAGCTATTCATTTTGCCTCCGGTTCGGTTCAAGTATGTGATATTGATTAGCCACAAAAACGGCGAAACATCGATCTCCACCGCCCCTGAATGGGACTTGTTACGCCTGTCTATGACTGACTTTCAAGTGTTTTAACACCCAGTGCTTTAAAAGGCTCAACCTCCGCCGCATCGACATGCAATCGACTGGCGAACTAGCAAAGCAAATACATAGTGCATGTGTGTTCGATAATGTTTACTACACTCGCGTTGCCTCTCATTCCTTAGGAGTGGCTGAGTCGTTAGAAGCTTGTTTCTCAACCACATGGCTCAGGGTTCAATCTCACTGCGTGGTACCTTAAGCAAGTGTCTTTTAGTATAGCCTCCGGACGACCAAAGGTTTCTGAGTGAATTTGATAGACGGAAACTGAAAGCCCATCGTATGTATGCATATAGATATAGGTGTTTGTCTGTGTATTTGTGTGTGTGTGTATGTGTATCTGTGTGTGTGTATGTGCATTTGTGTGTGTGTTTTTGTCATCCCACTATCGTTTGACAAATTAGCGGTTCGGCATAAGAAACCGATAGAATAAGTACTAGGCTTACAAAGAATAAGCCCTTGGGTCGGTTTGTTTGGCTAAAGGCGGTGCTCCAGCACAGCCGCAGTGAAATGACTGAAACAAGCAAAAGTGCAAAAGAATACATACATGCATGCATACATACAGTTACTCAACCCAGGTTACAAGAACAGGTGTAGCACTGGATTATATATAATACACTGCCAAAATACCAATCTTGGAAAATTATGGTTTTCAAAACCAGAAAGGGAAAAGCTAATTCGAAGACTACAGATCCAATCCGTCATTGGAACAGTAAACATCTGTAAAACTTTCCAGAAGTTTATCATTTAAATATATATGAGCATGTCTAGATATGTAACTATATGCATGAGAATACATACCTAAAGTAAAACATACAAATCTGCACATATACATACATACATACATACATACATACATACATACATACATACATACGTACGTACGTACATATAAATACATACATATATACATACAAAAATACTCTGTTGTTGATGCTGAGATTTCAATGAAGGTTAGAAACCGGCTCTTTATTGGCAAGAAATCTTGCGATAAAACGGAATAATGACATACATACATACATACATACATACATACAC
>NC_068983.1:151576216-151577179 GCF_001194135.2 Octopus bimaculoides | reverse complement strand
AAAATACTCTGTTGTTGATGCTGAGATTTCAATGAAGGTTAGAAACCGGCTCTTTATTGGCAAGAAATCTTGCGATAAAACGGAATAATGACATACATACATACATACATACATACATACACATACAAACGTGTACACACACGCACACAACTCACATACATAGAGGGTTCTATATACATTTCTCAACAATCTTTTACCTATCACAATAACCCAAATACACGCACTAACGCAATCACACTTACACAGTCACACGTCCACCCATATATTCCAACGATCATATTTTTTCTATCGTCTTTTCTTTCACCCACTTTTCTTTCTTCAGTTTTCTCTCCTCCTCTTTTTCATTCCTATTCTCCTCGCTCCCCAATATCTATCACTCTCTCTCCCTCTCTCTCTCTCTCTCTCTCTCTCTCTCTCCTTCTTTTTTTTTCTCTGCAAACACACATACATGCATGCATATACAATAAACTACAAATGCATACTCAAAGATTTACTTATACACCGTTAGACACATGGCTTACAAATACACGCATACATACATCTCGCACAACTATATGCAATCATAAATACGCATGCGCATGCAAAGAGTGCGAGAGCGAGAGCGAGAGACCGAGAGCGAGAGCGAGAGAGCGAGAGCGAGAGAGCGAGAGCGAGAGAGAGAGTGGGGGGGACTGGGTTAGCTCACATCATTATTGTTTGTTGATTCGCTAATGACAACCGCTCGTCTCTATTCGAAACAAACTGTTGAACGTGAGAGTTTAAAGCGAATCATGTTTAACTGTTTGCAGTGAGAACGTGAATGTTTGTTGATAGTGACTCACATGGAGCAGGGGTCTCTTCATTGATGTGTACAGATCAAATGTACCTGCGTAATGTCAAGTAATGCTTTACTGCACAAGGTACAGCATATGTGCGTGTGTGTGTGTGTGTGTGTGTGTGTGTGTGTGTGTGTGTGTGTGTGTG
>NC_068983.1:151571793-151574818 GCF_001194135.2 Octopus bimaculoides | reverse complement strand
AATACGGAAAGTCTTTGACGTTTCGAGCTACGCTCTTCAACAGAAAGAATACGGAGACAAGGAGAAAAACACGGAGAAATATATATATATATATATATGTGTGTGTGTGTGTGTGTGTGTGTGTGTGTGTGTGTGTGCGTGTGCGTCTGTGTGATGGTCGTCGCTCGTAAGTTTGGTAGAGTTCACCATGCTATAACCAATTGCATTAGTTGATTATATAGTAGAGAACAAACCTAAACACCCCTCCCATTCACCGATCTCAAACATCGGAGATGTGACATCTAAAGAGGTCGGAGGTGGATGTCTACACAATCACAAGGCTAGTACTCGTTGTCAGCTGAATACATTAAAGCAACGTGAAATATGCTCGGTCCAGGAGGGCGCCCTTGACTTTATAATCATGAGTTCAACACCATAAACTCTAGGGCACGTAACTTCAATAAATGCATGTATATGGAGAGCAAGGGAAATAATTACAAATGAATTAAAACAGAAAATGGAACCAGTAAGCAATCCAAATAATGCAAAACTGATTTACCATAGGATGGCTTTGTTTCCTTTCGTTTTAGTATCTTTTTTTAGCATTTAAATGCCCGTATGGACTAATATGGAAACACTCTCCATTTTATCTCTTAATCCCTAGAACAATTAATATCTTTATTGATTATACAATGTTTGTCCACCAAAATTAAGGGGATCAATTATTTATTTATCTTTAAGCAGTGGTATTTTTTAATAATAGATCAAAGGAAATTGATGAAATACAAGAACAAGAAGCTAAAACTATTTTTGGTGCCATGGATACGACTATTGTAACTATGGTAGAATGCTGTTTATGATAGATGGATGATAGGAGGTAGCAAAACTAGTATAGCATCGATCTCCGTTCCTTTTCTTTATTTCCGGGTTATTACATAGGAGTTAATATGGTGGCTAGAAATAGCATCCCAATCCCTCTTAGATCTTTTTGTAACATTCTATGAAGGGCTGTTGTAGATCAAGAGCATCAATGTTTTAGAGTAACTCTATGAGTCATCGAGGATAAACTGAGCTGCATGTTCCAGAGAAAGCTCAGTCAAGCGACTAAGGATGACTATCAGAAAACTCTGGTCGGGCAGAGATATAATTTATGGTCTGGTTTCTAATATAATGCACAGGCAAAGTGGAGCTTACAGCTACGCCTGTTCCACATAGACGAAGAGTCATGAAGCAGTCCTGCAGACACACATTCAGTGTCCGAGTACTTCTGACTTGCAGAATTATATAGAATAGATTAATGGTTTTATGTGTAAGAAAGATCCAGTTGCCAGTTCAATCTATCAAAGAGATCAAAATATTATCTACATTTTGGTCCTGTGAGTTTCTTAATTACAGCCCTTCACCCTGGGAACTATCACATTTGTACATAATATTGGTTATTTATTTACTTATTTATTCATTCATACTTTTTTATACGTAAACCTGCAGGATTCTTTTGTAACATTTCCTTGTAATATCCCCTATGACAATAATTAAGACCCGTGTATCGTTATTTGATTGCCCAAACTGGGAAGCTTTCTTCAATCAAGAGAAATCAGCCATATATTCATATAAAATATTTATGCTTTTCGTATTTTCCCTCCTTTTAGCTCATCGCTTCATTTCATGCAACCCCCTTCCCCCTCATACACACACACACCCACACACACACACACACATTCTAGCCTCTCTTTATATCACATTCATTCGATACTCCTGTATTAAATAAAACAAATCAGCAGCAACAGCATCGATAAATTAAGTACCAGTTGCGTACTCGGGTCGATCTAATCGACTAGCCTCTTCCGCAAAAATTTCGGGCCTTATGCCTAGAGTAGAAAAGAATATACTTCTCAGCTTCCTTCTTTATCATTCCCAAGGCACCAATTACTAATGCTATTATCGTGGTACTAAACTTCCGCTTTCTTGTGATTTCAATTTGCAGATCCTTTTAATGAGAAAGCTTTTCGTATTGTTTTAAGTAGAAATTTTGATCTTGTGGGACAGACATATCTATTAACAGACAACTTCCTCTGTTGTAGTCCTTGATGACAATGTCTGGTCGATTGGAGTCAATTTTTCTGTCTGTTTGTATTGGGAAGTTCCAAAGGATGGTGGCGCCTAATGTAGGTGTTGTAACATCATTATTATTATTATCATCATCATCATCATCATCATCACCATCATCATCATCATTATTATTATTATTACTAGTAGTAGTAGTAGTAGTAGTAGTAGTAGTAGTAGTAGTAGTAGTAGCAAGGTGGCGAGCTGGCAAAATCGTTAGCACGGCGAGCGAAATGCTTAGCTATGTTTCGTCTGCCGCTACGGTCTGAGTCCAAATTCACCCGAAGTCGACTTTACATTTCATCCTTTCGGGGTCGATAAATCAAGTGCCAGTTAAGTATTAGGTCGATGTAATCGACTGTACCCCTCCCCAGAAAATCCACGCCTTGTGCCTATAGTAAAAAGGATTATTATTATTATTATTATTATTATTATTATTATTATTATTATTATTATTATTATCATTATTGTTGTTGTTGTTGTTGTTATTATTATTATTATTATTATTACTATACCTTTGCTAATACAACTACTTTTTCTTTGACCTTCCTCTCATACCACCTCTCTTCCCACCTCCTCCACCATCTTCGCCCCATTGCTGATGTCGAACTAGTTGCATGTATTCTTGTCTCTGTCCTCTCTCGTTAGTTTGTTGTTCTTGTTCGTCAGACGATGTGTCTGCATGGTGGGACAAAAACAACGAAACATCACGTATCGGTAAAGCGAATACACACAAAATAAATACAAATATTCATACACATGCGCGCACCCACGCTTACACGTACCCACACGTACTCACAAATATGGACAGAGATGCACAGGTAGACAGGGAAGGATATCTGTCTGTCTGTCTGTCTGCCTATCTATCTATCTATCTTTCTCTCTCTCTCACTCTCTCTCTCTCTCTCTACACACACACACACACACAGATATATATATA
>NC_068983.1:151570184-151571215 GCF_001194135.2 Octopus bimaculoides | reverse complement strand
ATATATATATATATATATATATATATATATACATACTAGCTGACGTACCCGGTAATTCTCGGAAAAGCGAGGCCTATCCCTTGGTTCCGTTCACAACAATACAAAGTATGTAGCCCTTTTACAGAGAATATAAAACTGTCCTACACAAGATCTTGTTTTTAGGAATTCCCAAAAAGTTATTAATACCCAAATTGTGAAGTCAGTTATGTAATAACATGAAGTTACCCAATAGTAAGAATTCAAATAAAGTAGCCTCGAAAAGGGGTTTAATGCGTTCCCAGAGTATATAGAATTTAGGAAGAAGTACTAATAATGTATGTATACTAAAATCGTGAAGCATGTTATGTAATAACAGGCTAATCAGATAGATAACAATTCTAAGTAAATAACTCTAAAAAGAACGTTTGTGCGTTCCCAAAGAATATTACCCTTAGCGGTGCTAGTGCTCGTATATTCATGAATAAGTCACTAACCGAAGTAAGTGGATCTATTGTTTAGGAAAATACTATTTACTTGTTAAAGGGCCGAACTGGATGAATTGCGAAAATAACTCTGACAGTGCAAATACTAAGAAATAAGCATACTCAATTTGATTTATACCAAATGATTTAGGAAAATGACTGGGTTATTTCCCTTGGTTGTTAAAATGAAATATATTAGATATATATAAATATCGATTTTTTTAACAATCTGAGTAAGTCATGAGGTTTCAAAAGAAACTACTCACGTATCAGGTTTCATCAAAATCGTTAAAACGATGTAGGAGGAGTTAGCTAACAACTCCACAAGCACCCCCACAGACAGAATCTCCCACATATGTAGTATATATATGTGTGTGCGTGTGTGTATGTGTGTGCGTGTGTGTGTGTATGTGTGTGTGTGTGTGTGTGTGTATGTGTATAAACAGTTTGAAACTGAAATAAAAATGAAAGAAATACAATAAAATTGTTTTCCTTGCTGTCATGTCATTAATTACGTCTTGTTAAAACTTTTGGAACTCCACACCATCTCGTATTGGCATAATATATATA
>NC_068983.1:151569239-151569783 GCF_001194135.2 Octopus bimaculoides | reverse complement strand
CTTTCTAGCCTGCTAAATCTTGAAGTTTGTTTGAATTGCAGATATATTACAACTACGATAAATTTCTGAAAGAAATATTTACTAAGCAAGTGATATTTTTTTATAAATTGAAGTTTTCAGGAAAAATTTCTTTCTGAACTCCTTATATTATTGAATATTTCAAGTTCACAAATTTAGATATTCGGTACGAGACAGTTTTTAACGAGCGTTTATTTATACGATTTTTTCATTTCATGTTTATTTCATTCATTGTTTGCAATATTCTCTCCCCTCCCTCTCCCCCCTCTCTCTCACTCACACACTGTCTCTATTGGTTTCCTTTTGTTAAACTTGCGTTGAAGTAAAATAAAAACCAACACATCAAGCAGTGAAAGACAATAAACACAAAACGTCTTACATACATGCACAGTCTCTCTCTCTCTCTCTCTCTCTCTGTAATATAAACACATACACACTCCAGGCTTGACCGCCCGGAAGGTGGTCTTTCTGCTAGTAAATCTTCTGTTTAGATCTTCTTCTAAACATAATTTAGATCTTCGTCTGT
>NC_068983.1:151568763-151569229 GCF_001194135.2 Octopus bimaculoides | reverse complement strand
TATATATATATATATATATATATACCAGAAACCGTACAATATACACCAAAATTATAATCGTATGAAGCAGTAATCTTTAAAATTTCAGTTTCACGTGGTACACAGACAATCACCAGTAGTGTAAATTGACTTTATATCGATACATATATAATTTGTAAATGTGTGGTGTTTTTCCTAAAAGCAATAAAATACAACGGAACAAATAATAATATATGCATACTGCCATAACTGCAGTATAAATCATTCGTTAATATTAAAAGTGTATTAGTTGATGAAGTTGGGGCTTAGTAATAACATATAACTTTCTAGCCTGCTAAATCTTGAAGTTTGTTTGAATTGCAGATATATTACAACTACGATAAATTTCTGAAAGAAATATTTACTAAGCAAGTGATATTTTTTTATAAATTGAAGTTTTCAGGAAAAATTTCTTTCTGAACTCCTTATATTATTGAATATTTCAAGT
>NC_068983.1:151564614-151565304 GCF_001194135.2 Octopus bimaculoides | reverse complement strand
TAGTGTTGTTGTTGTTGTTATTATTATTATTATTATTATTATTATTATTATTAGTAGTAGTAGTAGTAGTAGTAGTAGTAGTAGTAGTAGTAGTAGTATCATCGTCATCCTCGCCCTCATCATAATCATCATCACCATTATATCATCATCATCATCATCATCATCATCATCATTATCATCTTCTTCATCATTTCCTGGTGTACTGATTGGTGTTATTGTTACAGAAAATTGTTATTTTGGTATTGTGTCTTGTTAAGTGCTTCTTTGAGCAGGGTGCTCCATTTACGGTAACAAACTGTTTTAGCAACACCGTGTGGACTTGTCTAAATAAATACAGCCATAAGGGATAAACAAAAAAAAAGACCTGCTTCCATATAAAGTATTATGTAGTTGTGTGTGTAAGAAGGTCAGGGAGAAAGAAATGCGATTGTACATAAAGCCATGAATACGCCCAAACAGACCACGCACACTTAATTATATAAATATATATACATAAATTTGATCATACACATCTATCTATCTATCTATCTATCTATCTATCTATCTATCTATCTATCTATCTATATAGCGATTTAAAAAAGAGCTAAAATCTGATCCATTGAAAATACTTTATTAACGTTTGGTAACAGATACAATATTTTTGCTAAATTTTGGTATAAATCTATAAATACACACACACACACACACATA
>NC_068983.1:151562748-151564022 GCF_001194135.2 Octopus bimaculoides | reverse complement strand
AGGGATCTTTGATATTAAAATTGTAACCTTCTCATCAGGGAAAGCATGGGAATCATCTTAAACGTAAGACATTATCAAAGATCCCTATGGATCACACAGGTTGTAATCCTTTGAAACATATGTAGGAATAAAGTATGCAATTATAACATGCGTTTTCTCCAATCCTTAAATTCTTAAATATACTCAAATACCCAAAATTTCAAGGAGTTCCTGCCTTAAAAACAGGAACTAAACCACAGTTATTTTGTGTTCTTTGCTACATTGGTTTCTATTAACCCATTTATTCTATCAGAAGAATTTTTATTCATTAAGATAGAAGAAATACACATAATTATATATATATATATATATATATATACATATATATAAAACTTAGATAAAAGAATTCGATATGTTTCGACCAAAGATTGGTTCAGACCATGCCTAACCTAATAGCACCACATGATAGGATTATCTAAATCCTTTTTAAATCAAGTTTTGCGGTATCATGGTCCACTCGAGTAGGGAGTTCTTGTAGAGTGAGTTGCATCCAGGTATAGGTGGCTTATCTGGTATTCCTTGAAGAAATTTGTCCAGGTGATAGGATCCTCTTCCTCTTTCATCCGTTTTGGGACAATATTAAATAGAGCAGGGCTTGTTGAGGAAAAGAAATCGTGTTGCAGTATATTTATGCGTTGTGATTTATGCGTTGTGTATATATAAATGAAAAAATAAACATTAAGTCATGACGTCACCAACGAGTGAAAAATACGTAAACACACAACGAGAGATAAGTACGGGACAGAATACCAAAAGATTCTAACCTCTCCTCAGTTGTCGACTGTGATATTACTTCCTGTTTCGTACTTTTAACGACAACATAAGACTTTATTATTACATGCTGGCTACTTGATAAAATCTTATAACGATTTTAACCTTGATTACTGTTTTGCCGAACCGCTTAGTTATGGGGACGAAAACACATTAGTATCGGTTGTCAAGCGATGTTGGGGGGGGGGACAAACACAGGCACACAAACACACACACACATATATATATATATACTAGCAGAAATACCCGGCGTTGCCCGAGTTAAAGAGAATAATGAAATCTAAAAACGCCGTCTAGACTGCGCATCATCTTTATATATAGAGATGTATATACACACACGCACCCAAACACACGTATATATATGTATATCAATATAAATATATGAAAGTCAATGAAGTTTCGTAAAAGAACGTGATCATGTACATACTTTCTTGCTGTTGTGATTATAACACCTCATTGTAAAC
>NC_068983.1:151558947-151559887 GCF_001194135.2 Octopus bimaculoides | reverse complement strand
TATATATATATTATAGGTAGATAGTTAGATGTATATGCATATATATATATATATGTGTGTGTGTGTGTGTGTGTATGTGTGTGTGTGTGTATGTATACATGTGAGTATGTGTGTATATATATATATATATAACCTCCACATAAAAAAACAACGGCTAACTAGCCCAACAGAATTGCTTCTTGTATTTGTTGCTCCATTCTCCACATAAATATATATATATATATATTTTCATGCTGTATATATGTGTAAGCGCGTATGTCTGTGTGTGTGTATGTGCATGAATGTGTGTGTGTTGGACAGGCCCACGCGTATTGTATAGGTTCAAAAGGGAAACTAATCAATTTGATATGCATCAAAAGGAAATTACTAACAAACACAACAGCCCCTCCACCCTTTTCATACAAACACACACTAAAAGCAATGAGTAAGTGCGTTTTAAAACTCCGCTACCATTTATTTGATGTTTGTAAACAATATTGTAGAGCCGTCAATTGTTCTGACCTGAATATGAACTTTTCTACCTCGCTATTTAGCCTTATTGGTCTCATCTTAAAAGAACACAACTAATCGATTGTTTTATTTTGTACGAATGGTACTAATTAGATCGCTTGTTCATTGATTTATTCAATGACTAATTAATTAACGATTTCTGTTTATGAATGATATTTATGATATGGCAATTGGTGTGGGCAGTTTGAAATATATGGTTAAAATTCATACTTGTAGTATGTCAATAGTAAATATCGAAGAGGATGTATTATGCCCACTGACAAATGATATGTATGCACTCAATATATGCACATATGCGTTTCTATTTCAATTTACACATACATACAATACTTAAAAGAATAAACATATACGTATATGTGTACATACATAGACATATATATGAATATATATATATACACAAGTATATTCATATATATATTCATATATATAT
>NC_068983.1:151555536-151557322 GCF_001194135.2 Octopus bimaculoides | reverse complement strand
GACGACGACGACGACGACGATGACGACGACGATGACGACGACGATGACGACGATGACGATGATGATGATGATAATTCTTTCTTTTTTATTGTTGCGACTGTACTATCAAAATAATGAGGGAAAATAATTAAAAAGTTAAAGAGCATATGGATGTCCGTTTGTGCGTTTATTGAAATTGGTGTAACAAAATTGTATGCAATATTAACCAATAGCGACTGATCGAGAAACACCTAAAGTGTCAAAGAATAAGAAGAAAAGAGAGTAGAATGGGTATGAAAATACAAAAACTAAAATACCGTTTCAATGGGCGCTAGGTCGTATGAAATTACAAGAGAAAACTTTGAATAGAATTCTTCGTAAAACCTATCATTATATGTTTCTTATACATTATTTTGAATGAAAACAAGTTCTTTAATATCAACTATTTGAATGATAAAGGGTTGGAAATGTCACCCGTTCTTTATATTTTGCTTTGTAAGCATTCATATCCTTACATATTATGTGTGTTTTTGTATTTGTTTGGGTATTTGTGGGTAGCGTGTTGTGATTACAGATGTTTTTTCGTGGGTGTATTCATACACAGCTCCGGTGAAAAGTATCATCTGAGATATGTAACTTAGTACATTTTAAATGAAAATAAGCTTTGATGTAAAGATAAAATTTAATGTCTTTGTAAATATCTTCAAGTCAGATTATACTGCTTGCTATGATGTATAAATGATAGAACAATTATTCCATAATTGCGCTTTGTGTTTAATATTTCTGATACTTGCAAGATACACTAATATTTAATGAATTCATGGAATAAATATCGGGAAAAGGGCTTAGATTGATGATACAGTTTACTGGTGCTTTCCAGAAAGCTTTGTATCAATTTTCTGAGAAAAGTGGATATGAATCACTTGACAGAACAAACAAATCTGCTAAGTGGCACAACTCATCGACTGGTCATCAAATAGTTTCATACCCATTTACATCAAATATTTTACAGTTGCCAACAACAGAAAAAGTGCAGCAAGACATCCATATAAAACGTCGATTACAGTATGTCTTCAGTGCAGATGGAACACGTCGAGTGCAAAAGACAAACAAGTTTCTCACGGTCAAAATATAAAAGAAAAAAGAAACCAAAAATGGTCAGCAATTGTGCAGGAATCATAAAATTAGACTAAGAAGGGCTGTAGGACAGACTTAAAGTTATGCTTAATGACAAAACGTCCATTAAGATATTTTCATCTGATGCGTTTTACATTCGTCATGTCTATATGTTGGTATGCATATAAATAAGTAGACAACCAGCACTGACAAATGAATGCCTATGCATAATTTTTTCGGGCCAATAAGGGCTGCAACAATACCTCATACACCCTCTCGGCTTTATTGACATGATCCAGAGACAAACCAAGGAAAAATATCTGGTGTCAATATTGATTGCAGTCTCACTAAGGTGAGGGTGCCATGATCTCAAGTGCAAGCAAAAGATTCCTAAAATGTCCAATACCCTTCATTACGTGTTTTATCTGGATTCATCCGACCTTTCGAGAGGTCTTGCTATTAGTCGTGCTGACTAGCCTGGTGAGGAGCCTGTTTAGTCGCCGACGATCCGACCATGTGTACATACATGCATACATACATACATACATGTGTATCAATATATCTGTCACGTGTATCAGGATGCTCATGTGTACTCACATATATGTACAGATGTAAATCATATATATATGTATGTGTGTGTGTATTTATATATATATATGTATATACATATATATATATATATATATATATA
>NC_068983.1:151552087-151555376 GCF_001194135.2 Octopus bimaculoides | reverse complement strand
TTTTCTAGATGTGATAGTGGATTTTCATCGATGAGTTCTTGAAAATTGGTTATTTTCCCTAAAACTATATATATATATATATATATAGATATATATATACACACACATACATATACACTATTGTGTGAGCGTATGTGTGAGTGTGTGAGTGTATGCGTGAGTGTGTGGGTATGTATTCAATGTGTAATCAGATACTAAAATTCAACTTGGTAACTCTTTCAAGAAATCAGTTCCTTCCTTATAAAAGGACTTCCGAGCATTAATAGAGAAAGATAGAGAAGTAGAGGGCGAGAGAGCGAGAGAGAGAGGGGGAGTAGGAGAGACAGACAGACAGACAGACAAACAGACAGACAGACAGAGAGGGGAGAGAGAAAGAGAGAAATTCTACCAAAGATTGCCGCATTGGATTACATGTTAGTCAGAGATTACGTTATTTTCTGGAATATATGCAACATTTTGTTTCCTGGTTACATTTAAAAACAAAATTTACTTTAAATTTTCATCTTTAAGGTAAGAATCCATATCAAAATATTGAATTATCAACAAATTATATTGGAATCCTTATGTGTTTGCCTGCAGTTTATATATATATATATATGTGCAAGTATGTATGCATTACAGGGTTGCATGTTTGAGCTAGAAGTCTCGAGGAAAATTTTCATTTTGTCTTACTTTCTGTCACAACCCACTAATGTTTGAATATTTTGTACAGCTTTTCATGAAATTAATTTGGTAATCCTGACTTAGTAAGCTTTTGAAGAGAAGAGGATTGGTTTTAGCGAGACAGATAGTGAAAGACAAGACATACAAACAATCAAACAGACAGGCAACATTTGAGAACTGATGATAGGCGAGAGGTGAGAGACAGAAGACAAGAGGTGACAGGTGAGATGAATGCTGTAAGCAGCAGCAGCCGCTGCAACATCGGCGGGAACAAAAGAGGCAATGATGGAATAAGACGAAACAGCGGAAGAGAAAGAAGACATAACATCTGGGAAGCAGTGTACGATGAGAAGTATTAAAGATGAGGCAACAGTAATTTGGAGAATCAAAGACAAGACTACTGGAGATTCAGAGGATGGCTAAGAAGAGCTAGTTGTATGGTGGTGGTGGTGATGATGGTGATGCAGAAGTGTAAGGCAGGGGAACTATTAAGTATGAGTGATTGGGCAAGTCTGATATTTTTTCATTATCTTTTTTCCCCACTGGCCTTGAAAAGGTGACAAAGTTACCAAAAATGGAAGCTGCATTGTTCCCGCCTTCATTGATGTTCTCTTTTTTTTTTCTTTAATTATATTTTTGATATGTGACATCACACTTGACGGCGTGACACCTTTTCTTGCATCCCATCACCACCACCGCCAACAGCCCCAGCACCACCACCGCTACCTCACCACTGCTGCCATTTCTTTCACCACTACCACCACCACCACCACTGCCAATTCCCCACCACTAACAACAAAAACTAATACTACCTACCCTAACTACCTCCAGAGGAGTCAATGACGGAGCCTGTCGTTTCACGACCGGCTAGAATTAGCACCCGGACCTTCCTCAAATCACACTTCCACTGTTAAAAGGAATGTACATGCTGGATATTGTGGCTCCTAGATTCCCTACACACGGAATAAAGCGGGGGTGGTCATGGCTAGAAAGCTTTATCAGAGCTGCTTCATCAAGCCTGACCCTGGCTAAAGTATCATCACTGGGTCCACGACCATTATACTACTACTACTACTACTACTAATAATAATAATAATAATAATAATAATAATAATAATAATAATAAAAATAAAAATAATAATAATAATAATAATAATAATAATAATAATAATAATAATAATAATAATAATAATAATAATGATAATGATAATAATAATAGGAAGGTCCCGGGATCAGATAGAGTTCAAGGCTACTGGATCAAAAGATTTGGTAAATGTCATGCACGAATAGCTGCACAACCCAAAACTTTGTGAAATGCTGGCCAAGTAACACCAGAGTGGAGTATTTGCGCAGACTGAGACCGATCCTTAAGTCGAAATTAAATGGAAGGAATAAGATTGAAGCAATCGACACCTGGGCGGTTTCACTTCTTACATATGAACCAGGGGTAATCGCATGGACAGTAGACAAACTGAATAGCTTAGACAGAAAGACAAGAAAGTTTCTCACTAGATATGAGATACTCAACCCAAAAAGTGATACAGACAGAGTGTATGCACCAAGAAAAAGAGGGGGAAGAGGACTTATTGCATGCAACCTCGGCATTAGAGCAGAAAAAATCAACATAGCATGGTATGTAAAAATACTACAGAACGACTATTATTGGAAGAAAGAAGGTCAGGCTTGTGCAGGATGGAAGATTGCAAAGATAAAGCAAAGTACAAACACTTGAGAATGAATGAAACTGAAAATAGGTGGATAAAGAAAAGAATGTATGAACAATTTCATAGGCATGTGGAAGATAAGACACACAGAGAAAAATGATGGCTATGGATGACTAAAAGTGATTTAAAACCGGAAACGGAGGCTCTAATCCGTGCTGCCCAAGAGCAAGCATTAAGAACCAATTACATCAAATATAGAATAGACAACACATCATTAAGTGGTAAGTGCAGAATTTGTGGTCGCTGAAAAGCGTGGACTTGACAGAGCAGAAAAGTGGTACGAACATAAACCCGAAGGTATCATCGAAAATGATAATACAAAGATCCTATGGGATTTTATGATTCAGTACGATCGTGAGATAGAGAATAGGAAACCAGACATAGTGTGAAATAAGAAAGAAAGCAAACGATGCTGGATCATAGATATAGCATGCCCAGCTGACAACAAATTATGCGATAAGGAAGAAAGAAAAGTCGATTGATATGACAGGTTAGCTTGGGAGGTTAAGCAGTTGTGGTCGATAAAAAAGGTGGTAGTATTACCAATAATTGTCGGAGTCCTGGGAATAGTGAGTAACAATTTTGAGAAGTACCTGGAACAGATAGTGGCTGCAATAACGGCGGAGCACTTGCAGAAAACAGCACTGTTTGGAACCGTTCGAATACTCCGGATGGTGCTCGAAAAATAAGGGGTGTTTCTTTAGTTTACTGGTAGTGAACAGCTAGCAGCGTAGTATATTTCCAGCGTTAGAAGCTGTGCAAAGACAATAAATAATAACAATAATAATAATAATAATAATAATAATAATAATAATAATAATAATAATAATAATAGTAATAATAATAATAATAATAATAATAATAATGATGATGATGATGATGATGATGATGATGATGATGAT
>NC_068983.1:151551011-151551621 GCF_001194135.2 Octopus bimaculoides | reverse complement strand
TAACTCCTCCTGAAGATATAGAGTCAAAATTAAAAGAAGAGTGCCATTTGTTATCTGGTGAACGATATTTCGACATCTCGTGTGTCTTCAACTGGTTCAAAAAATAAATTTGTCAATCTACTTCATTGTTAGGGAGGGGGCCAGTCGATTAAATCGACCCAGTACGCAACTGGTACTTAATTTATCGACCCCGAAAGGATGAAAGGCAAAGTTGACCCCGGCGGCATTTGAACTCAGAACGTAAAGACCGACGAAATACCGCTTGGCTTATCGCCCGGCGTGCTAACGATTCCGCCAGCTCATTGTCGTTATTGTTGCTGCTGCTGCTGCTGCTGTTGCTGCCACTGCGCTGCTAATTTGATCACCATCATTATCATCATCATCATCATCATCAGCATCATCATTATTATTATTATCATCATCATCATCATCATCATCATCACCATCACCATCATCATCATCATCATCATCATCATCATCATCATCGTCATCATCATCATCATCGTCATCATCATCATCATCGTCATCATCATCATCAACTACAGTAACCGCTATATACTACTTGACAACCTCCACATTGTCAAAATTTCACCATCTACTATTACTACTA
>NC_068983.1:151548039-151551001 GCF_001194135.2 Octopus bimaculoides | reverse complement strand
ATCATCAGCATCATCATTATTATTATTATCATCATCATCATCATCATCATCATCACCATCACCATCATCATCATCATCATCATCATCATCATCATCATCGTCATCATCATCATCATCGTCATCATCATCATCAACTACAGTAACCGCTATATACTACTTGACAACCTCCACATTGTCAAAATTTCACCATCTACTATTACTACTACAACTACTACTGCTGCTGCTGTTGTCGCTGTTGTTGCTGCTGGTGCCACTGCCACTATAATTACCTTCACCAAACATCATTGACATCACAACCTTCCATACAGCACTACCAACAACTGTTATCTCAACATTCCACCCTTTGACTCCAACCACCACCACAAGCAACAAACAGAACATTAAGTTCACAATAATTCTAACAACACGCCTACAACCAGCATATTTACCACTAGTATCACCGCCATCACCACCACGATAATCTTCTCCATCGATATACCCATTCGTACCATCAGGAGCACCACAGAAGTTCCACGTTGTACAACTGAGGTATAAACTAACCATCCACTTGATCTACAGAAATATTCCAGTTAGCCCAAGGTTATTTTACGCAATGTTTCTACAAACAGCACTCGTGCATACTATTGCAAGGACCCCCAACCAGCGGATCGTGGACCTGTACCCGTTCGCAGTCCAGTGACTTAATCAAGTAATTGATGGATGGTTGAATGAAGGTCATTACATTAGGAACATCAATTTATTCCAGAGAACCAAAGACGGTTCTAGCTATTACTACTGTAATTTCCGCTTCTCCTCTCCGTCACAACTATGAATGTCTTGAGGTATCTTCCTTCAGATGGTACATATGTCCATCTAAGGAGGTGGAAATGGTTGAACGTCAAACAAAATGCCTCTCTCTCTCTCGATCACGTACTCGCAAACTACTATAATCCAAACGTTTGAGAAGTCTAGTATTCTAAGCAAGTTTAATTGGTATCCTATTGCTGCCATCTTCCTGCTACCTCAGATCATCCTTTATCAACTCCTCGCTTATTTTAATGGTGATAACGAGGAGAAGCAGAAAATTGATATTCATGGTTATAATGGTTGTGCTGCTCGTGTTGATGGTAATGCCTGATGACGATGTTAACAACAACAACGATTATGAGGATGTGCTTGATGGAGAAGAGAATGATGATGATATTTATGATAAAGATAATTAGAATAATTAGGATCTGAAAGACGAATTTAACGATGATGATGTTGATGAGAATAGTAGCTATTTTGACAATGACAACAACGACGACGACGATGATCTAGTCTTAGGTTTCTTCTGGTGCCATGCTGCTGCTTCCATTGGAAATTGGTACCGTAAGTCATCCACATCATCTCTTTTGATGGATAGTCACAAACCTTGTCATCACACCATCAGTCATCGACACCTCCAGCAGCGATTTCCACACAAAGATCATCAACATCAACACCGCCAGAACTGTGTCATCACCGCCACCAACATCACCGCTACCAACATCGGCAACGCCAATATCACCACCTCCTGTGCCACCGCTGCAACTATCATCACCGCTGACACCCCAACAACAAGAGCACCATCATCATCTTTCCCACCAATTCCATCACCGTCTTAATCATGACCATCATCATCCCCGTTATCTTGACCACCAATACTAGCGATATGATGAAAGCCAGCACCGCCACCTTTATCAGCAAGTCCATCACTAACGCCAACATTGTAATTATTTTATTCATCCAGAGAAAAAATAATATAAAAATGGTTTCTCCCATTGACACAAGAAAATAACAGTCAATTTATTGAACCTCAGTATATGACTGGTACATATGTTTTATACTCATAGTGGAAAAAAGTGCCTGAATGGGATTTGAACTCAGAACCTAGATAATCGTAACTAAATGCGGAAAACAATTGCGTCTCAAGTTACGTATGATTAATATGTATGTGTGTGTGTTTATTATTCCTAATTTGACATTTCTTCCTTTCTTTTATTTATTGTTTTTTTTTTTTGTTTTTTAGAAATATTAGCGTATACTGTTAATGACTCCCAAAGTAAATGGGAAACACTGTCAAGAATTTCAGAAATAATTTTTTTGAGCAGGGAAAAGTGCACAGACACCCTTTCTTTTTTTTTTTTTTTTTTTTTTTTTTTTTTTTTGGCAGACAAAAGACAAAAATAGAAATACGTTTTGGTCTATTTGACCTCGTCAATGTAGTACAATCTGCACAGGCATGCTGTTCGGTACATATAGAAAAAAGTTTTGAGTATATATTTGGCCAAGAATAATTCACAAAACTCAAAGTACAATTAACTCAGGGAAATAATTTAAAGTACCCAATGGAATGGATTTAACGTATTTATTTAAAGGGTGGTGTACTGAATATCACCAAAACAAAAAATTGTTTTTATATTGAGATTTCTTTCTAAGTTTTAAGGAATATCACACAGCCTTCCGGTAATGGTTAGCAAGTGCTAAAGGGAAGTGGAGCGGGGAAGATATAAGTGTCTATATGCAAATATTATTCGTACTTATGAATTAAATCGATATATAAGAGTGTGTACCTCAGTATAGTGCTTTGTACTTATGTATACACACACACACATATTTGTAGATATATTGTGTAAAATTTCACTCCCAAATATCAACTGAGCCACGGTATATATGTGCGTGCGCGTGTGTGTGTGTGTAGTATAGAAGGTAGCACATAGGGACGATAAATAAATGTTGAAAATCGAAAAAATAAATCGCTCAAACGAATGCAAATGCATTGTCCCTCGTCAGCTGTCGACCAAAGAGCCTCATATTATAAAAAGAGAAAGAGAGAGGGGACTGACAGACAAAAACAGATAGATAACAGGCAGACAAATCTCTCTCTCACTCTCTCTTACTCTCTCTCTCTCCCCCTCTCATTTAGATGTATGTATATATATATACATATGTATGTATGTAT
>NC_068983.1:151546690-151547902 GCF_001194135.2 Octopus bimaculoides | reverse complement strand
ATATATATATATATATATATATATACATATGTATGTATGTATAATACATTCATATAAGAGAGAAATAACGCTGTATGGGAAGAGAGGGGTTAGTGAACGAATAATGAGAGGATAACAAAAGACCGAACATATGGATGAACCGAAATATAATTGGAAATAAAAGCGGTTATTTTTTGTTCTTTTTCTCTTTTTTTTTTAATCTGTAGTTCTTATTGTATTTCGTTTCTTCGTTTTGGTTGGCCGGTGGTGTTGATAGCAGTGGCGGTTGTGTGTGAGGTGCAGCAGGGATACAGGCAAAGAAATCGAGCGATGAAGGTGTGAAATACTGTTAGTGTTCGGTGTGGAGCGGACGTAGGATAAGGCATGCGTAGTTTAAGACAATGAACTTACACACATAGAGATAAGATGGCAGGGGGGAAGAAGGTAGATGTGTGTTCTGTCCAGTCTTTTAGCTTCTTATAACACATTATAATTTCTTTCTGCTTAAAACTTCTTCGTCTTTTCCTTTTCGATCATCGCATCGCTATTATTCTTACGTATAGAACCACCTTACTTTCCCTTGGTATAATTCTTTTTTATTTCACACTTCACCTCTGTCTTACCCATTCCATCCAGTCATTTAATCTTCTAGTCATCAAGCTCATCTCATTTTTTTTTTTTTTAGTCATGGATCCCACAAATTTTAAGCTTTCTTCCAGACCGCCACCTTTCTTTCCCCGTTTTTATTTTTATTTTTATTTATTTTCTATTTATTTCACACGTCTTACTTTTCTTCCTCATCCATCCACCCATCTATTTCTCCTTTAGCCCGTCCCGCAATCTATCAGATCATCTGGTCATCCTACTATCAACCAACCTCGTTCACTTTTTTTTTTTACTTTTTCTAAATTTTGCTCAATTTTGGGTCACTTTTGCGTGCACACGCATATGTATGTATGTACGTATGCATGTATGTATGTACATGTGACTATAGATAGATAGATAGATAGATAGATAGATAGATAGATAGAAAGATAGATCAGACACAGAAATTGAATTCACGTGTATATGCATTTCTACTGCATGATAACATCAACTAGCCAATAACTGTAGACGAGCTTTGTACAGCATTCAACAAGGTTTTTACCGGAGTCTCAATTATGTATCATTTATATATATATATATATGTGTGTGTGTGTGTGTGTGTGTGTGTGTGTGTGTGTGTGTGTGTGT
>NC_068983.1:151542108-151544608 GCF_001194135.2 Octopus bimaculoides | reverse complement strand
GAAAATAAATGTTTTTATAACAATAGAACTCTGGGTGTGCATGTTTCTGTGTTTGCACGAGTGTAAATATAAAAGGTCTGTGTAAGCATAGAAAAGAAAAGTATGTTCTGAAGGCTATGAACTGAAATGCAACACAAAAAGAACAAGTTTTTACAAATTTTGTATTAGTTTTACTCTTTAAAAGGAATGGAAATTGTGTTAACGTTTCGGACGTTAGCCCTTTGTCTCATTTGTTTCATTCCACGCTTAAAAATTGACGGACAACTTCACACTTTCCGCCCTCTGCACTAAACATGGCAGAAAAACTATTACAGAAAAGTAAAGGAGGCGCTCGATCTCATTTCCCGTTATTCATCCCTGCCTCTACTACGCCCCATTCTTCACCTTTCCCACCACTTAAAACATGACTCTGCAAATTCCACTTCTTCTCTCTTCCACCCATTCCTTCCTTTAATCGTGACCGCCGCATTCGCTGCCGCCTTGCCCGTAGTGCATCATTTTCCACACTTATGTCCTTTGACTACTGGATATAAGTTTTGACAACTGTCGTGCTGATGATGACCATTGGGGCAGAAACACGTGTTCACAAATGTTGTCCTCTCATCTCCACACAATAATCTCGTTCTTTTCCATAATATGACAGCGTTGGCGAAATCTTGATTCTTGAGATTATCTTCCGTTCTCATATGAAGATGATCTTAACTGCTATTTGGTAATTGACATTGTCTTGACGTGGAAGTAATTTTGATAACAGAAGAATTTATGTTGTCTAGTATTTGATATGTGGGTGTGTGCATGTGCGTGCGTCCGTGTGTGCGTGTGTGTGTGTACATATTTATGTTGTATAGGAATACATTCCCCCCATCTCAAATAAATCCAGATTATGCACGCGCACGCGCGCACATTCACATACCAAGTACACGTTCCCAATACACATTCATATTTGAGGAAGAGAAGTGAAGAAAAAGGAATTTAATGAATTAAAAGTGACTATTAAGACTGGAGGAGAGGGACATCGAGGGAGCTACTCTGCGTGTGGGGGGGGGGCGCAAATTCATAGGGCCGTGCATTTGTGCGTGCTAACAACATCTCTTGTGTAACTCTAGATGAAACATTGAAGGAAATAATACTCTGGAGTTGACTCCCATCATTTTCTTCGTATGATTAGGTGTACTGATCCCTTGTACTGCTACATGATAGCACCACTCCTTTTTTGTTGATGCTGATGTTGGTATTTAGCTCTATAACAATCCAGATCATCATGTTCCTATTGCCAGTGGCGTTCCAGCCATGAGCATTCCAAAGCTTTGAGATACAGTGTATTTGACAATACAGTTATCCAGTGTTTTTCTTAGTTGCTTTCTTTTTTTCAAGATGGTAGGGTTGGTCTGAAGTAAATCAGGTTATCAATTTAAACAGATTGATCGACCGCCTAAAGGCTTTCTATTTGACCTTGATGCATTTGTATTTAACAGGTACTGTGATGCATTCTAGTGAAGGACAAATTTTAGGCCGGATTCACAGATTCTGAATCTATTTTCGAATCCAAATATAAGACCTTCCTTATCTGATTGATAGTATCTCTTACAGTAATTGTTACTCTGTCGCTGACGACTAACAGAAAAGTTGAGCTCAATAATGCAACCGATTGGTGGGCCCTTTTTTTTTTGACGAAAATACTCATCTGAGGCGCGTGTATATTAATTTTATGTTTAACATCCGGTATTGTACTGTTTTACGCTATCCATCACGAGAATCTTGTTCAAAATTCAGTATCCAATATAACTGAAAGATAATGAACAATTATGATTAGTGATTTTGTGTTCTGGAAGCTAAATTTTACAGAGTCTGAATTTTTATTCCGTTTCGCAGGCTAATGTAATGACTTAAGTAGGAAATGACTGAAAAACTCATAAATTATGTAGTGCTCCTACTGCTTACATACATCTGTTTTCATATACTCTATCGTAGTTATTTACAGCTAGGTGGGACGGAATCATTTTCAAGTAACCAGTCTTAATTTGAGATAGCAAAATGGAAATAGAGACCGTGGGTTTCTGTGTGGGTGTGCGTGAGGCAGAAAGTGAGAAAGAGAGAGAGGGGTGGGGAGAAAAGATTGGAATGAAAGATGTCTAATTTAATAAATCAATGAGAATTGGTTTCCCGCTTTTCTCTGAAATTTTTCTTACTCTTTTTTGTATATTTCTCTCTCTTTCTCTCTCTCTCTCTCTCTCTCTCTCTCTCTCTCTCTCTCTCTCTCTCTCTCTCTCTCTTTTTTTCCATTCATTTCCTCTTTCTTCCTATCTCTTTCATATATACACACAAATATCAAAACACTCCCACGCACATACACTCATCTCCTCACAGAAGCATAAACCAGTGTCTTCACATTCAATAATTCGCAATAATTCGACATCAATTGAACTGTTAATACTTTAGAGACATGGGTACATATACACATACAAATATACACACACACACACACACACACACACACACA
>NC_068983.1:151538309-151541914 GCF_001194135.2 Octopus bimaculoides | reverse complement strand
TATATACATATCTATATATATGCATATATATATATATATATATATATATAAATGCACAGACAATATTTTTTGTATCCCACTCTTAATTATCTCATATGGTGCTCAGTCTTTCTTTTAATGATTAGGTTAATAGCCTATTTCGATATAATAAAAAGACGATAAACTTTATTTTTTTTCCCCCTATCTTTTGCCTCCATCCCTCATACAAACATTTTGTTGGCAGACGCAGAGACACAGACTGGTAGTGCTCCCCCTCTAACACTGATCAAATTTCAATAGCTTCCGCTTTATTATAAATGACTGAGGTGGAACTGTCGGTGCTGTCCTCGGCAGTGGTGATGGTGATGATGATGATGATGATGATGATGATGATGATGATGGTGGTGGTTGTGGTGGTGATGGTGGTGGTGGTGCTGGCAGTACTGGGTCAAGTTGAAAGATCTCAATACCTTACCCCTTAATATACGACTCACATATCTTTAAAATCATTTTATTCTGTTTATTTATTAACTTCCCCTTCACGGTTTACTACGACATATGGAGGAAGAGGCGGATTTATAGTTTCATGCAAATGATACTATTGTACGCTTGTATGCTTGACTTAATGGAACAAATATTCAGAAGAGATCCTAAAGGATTTCTTTGAGTTCAGATTGAAAACATTGAGCTAACATCTTATTCTTTTGAATTCAAATTTACAAGCTCGAATTTCTTCGATTGGCCATGGAGACCTTTATATTTCAAGCAGGATTTTGCTAACAAGACGTAATTATGGCGAAATAGTTAGAAATTTGTTTCGCAATTACGAAGGTTCGGACTTACTGAATAGCACTTTGTACAAATCTTCCACCCAGGTTTTCGCATTGACTGAAGCATTGTGACTAAAATTGATAAGGAAACCTGCCGAACCGGCAGTCTGTAGTTCACATAGCTTCACACACACACACACACAAATATACGCACGCACGCGCACGCACACATAAGTGCATGAGAGCAAAGCAGATAGCCCGCATAAATGAGGAGAATGATGTGAAGTTTTTGTGAAACAGAGGTCGCAGAACTCAAGGAATCAACGTTTAGGACTGTCTGAATTATCATTGTGATGCAGTTCTATATTTGAGAGATGAGGAATTATGTACATTATTTACATTATTTACATTCGACGGATATTTGTCCTCATCTTGTTTGTTGTTAACACAACGTTTCGGCTGATATACCCTCCAGCCTTCATCAGGTGTCTTGGAGAATTTTCGAACCTGGGTTCTCATTCCTAAGGTATTTTTCGATGTTATTATTATTATTATTATTATTATTATTATTATTATTATTATTATTATTATTATTATTATTATGCTCGTGGGCATATGGCGTAGTGGTTAAGAGCGCGTGCTGCTAACCCCAAGATTCCGAGTTCGATTCCAGACAATGACCTGAATAATAATACAAGATGAGGACAAATATCCGTCAAACGTAAATGATGTAAATAATGTAAATAATGTACCATTATGATGTTCATGATTTTCTCTGCACCTTTTGAACTCTAAATCTGTTTGAATAAAGCCGAAGTGATTCCCAAGTAAATGCAGTGATAAGAAATGTTGTCTTCATGCAAATTATGGTTTAATGTGTTCTTTGTCAGCCCAAAGAAGGAAATTGGGTATTGTTAGAATACACGTCGGGGTGGTAGATAATGTTCCACTAAGCATTTTCTTTTCAAGGGACAAAGTTCCATTTTGCAATAATTGCAAGTCGGTCTTTCTTGTCCTCGTAATCGGAGAAAACCTGTGTCCGTTTGATTTCTCAATATACATAAAATTTACTTCCACTCGCTTCTTGTTAAAATTATGATAGAATGTATAGACTCTTTTACTCTTTTACTCTTTTACTTGTTTCAGTCATTTGACTGCGGCCATGCTGGAGCACCACCTTTATCGGTCTCTTTTGCCGAACCGCTAAGTTACGGGGACGTAAACACACCAGCATCGGTTGTCAAGCGATGTTGGGAGGACAAATAGACACACAAACATATATACACACATACATATATGCATATACATTTATACGGCGGAATTCTTTCAGTTTCCATCTACCAAATCTACTTACAAGGCTTTGGTCGGCCCGAGGCTATAGTAGAAGACACTTGCCCAAGGTGACACGCAGTGGGACTGAACCCGAAACCATGTGGTTCGTAAGCAAGCTACTTACCACACAGCTACTCCTCTTGGAAAATGTTTATCGATAACAGAAGTTAAGCTATATTCATTCATTTATTATCATTATTATTAATATTAAGGTGGCGAGCTGGCAGAATCATTAGCACGCCGGGCGAAATTCTTAGCGGTATTTTGTCTGCCGCTACATTCTGAGTTCAAATCCCACCGATTTCGACTTTACCTTTCATCCTTTCGTAGTCAATTAAATAAGTACCAGTTACGCACTGGGGTCGATGTAATCGACTTAATCCCTTCCCTCAAATTTAAGGCTTTGTGCTTCTAGTAGAAAGAATTATTATTATTGTTGTTAAGGCGGTGAGCTGGGAGAATCGATACCACGCCGGGCGAAATGCTTAACGGTATTTCGTCTGCCGCTACGATCTGAGTTCAAATTCTGCCGAGGTCGACTTCGCCTTTTATCTTTTCAGGGTCGATAAATTAAGTACCAGTCAAGTAAGTCGATGTGATCGACTTACACCATCCCCACAAATTTCAGGCCTTATGCCTACAGAAAGGATTATTATTGTTATTGTGAAATACTTGGTTTTAAGCGCGTGATGCTTTTGGTTTGCACAATTTCTTTTGCTTGTGCGATTCAGGCAATTGCTCTTCGTCATTACTCTTCGAATTAGTGACTGCGTATAATCGCCTCGCTGTTACACATAGTGATACCAGTAAATGTCGTTTCGTCTGTGAATAAAGGAGATATTCTTTTGGATACATACTTGATGCTCTTAAGCGAATGGTTGCATTTTGTATGAATATATAAATGGAGTGATGTTTATTTTCCTTTAACGGATCGTGGGACCTCATAGCTAAGTCAGCCACAGCGTCATAAGTGTTTACACTTTTGCTTCAGTAGTCACTCTCAGGCGGGCGTGGAGTATCAAGCAATTGCGAGTACTTTATTTACGCTCACTAATGGCTCCGAGTGACTGCCAAAGCATATATGAAAGGGTAAACTATAAAGAAGTTAGGCTTATTAGAATCAGGGTTACACAAGCTTGATAAATATTTCTGGCTCAAATTTAGTTTTATTACTAGCAGAAATACCCGGCGTTGCCCGGGTTAAAGAGAATAATGAAATCTAAAAACGCCGTCTAGACTACGCATCATCTTTATATATAGAGATGTATATACACACACGCACCCAAACACACGTATATATATGTATATCAATATAAATATATGAAAGTCAATGAAGTTTCGTAAAAGAAGGTGATCATGTACATACTTTCTTGCTGTTGTGATTATAACACCTCGTTGTAAACAATGTTCCTTGTTTTCCCTTGTGGAGCATATACAAATAGGTTTTTTTTGCTGCCCACTCTTGAGTAACCAACATACAATTGTCCATGTGAGAAGCAGGGCTCTTCCAAGAGAAGACCAGCT
>NC_068983.1:151536111-151537069 GCF_001194135.2 Octopus bimaculoides | reverse complement strand
TCTGTCATTACAGTATCGAAATGTGATTGTTTCAGTTAGTGGAATAGTTTCATTTTTAAAGTGAAAGTATTTGACATGAGTGTTTTTGTTTCACTTTTGACACGTAATACTTAAATAGTGGAAGAGATATTATGTTGCCGTGTGCTCGAACTCTGCAAGAAGTTAAAAAATTTTTTTTGACTAAAACACAACTGGAACTCTAAGTAAGGCATGTGTAAAATTTGAATGAAATTGGTTGCGTAGTTCTCGAGTTTTAGGGATTCACACAGACAGACAGACACACATTCTCATTTTTATATATATATAGATTACTAATATTTTGAATAAAATCAAGAATTATTTTGTTTGATTCTTCGGACTATTTCTAGTCGTAAACTGAAACACATGTTACATACTAGCTATGATATACATTAGTAGAATAGCCTGTCTTGGCAGCACTAATTGGATAACGAATTGTAGGTGTAAGATAGTACATGTAGATACAAAATAGTACATTTAAAATGGTAGACAAAAATGATTCACAGTAGCACATTTAAGAAGATTTAATGTGTAGGTGTTCTATAGTTTAATCTGTGGCGCGGTATCTCAGCAAGCGATACATAGATTGGCCTCTCGAATTGCTGCTATTAATGCCTCGTATCATTTACATTAAAACTGTAGCTGATAATTCATATAAACACATACATTTGTGTGTATGCGTACGAGTGTGCGTGCGTGTCTACGCCTGCAAGAGTACGTTTGAGCTTGTGTGTTTGTGTGTGTAATAGACACAAGTGTACAATTAATTATTTTGCAAATGAAAGAAATAGCAGGGATTCTGATATTTCTGTATATATTTTCATATATATGAACATGCGTGCGTCTGTACAAGATAAAGGCCAAAGCTATCAAGTTAGGCTCATGCTTTGAGTGCTGCATGGTGAAAGAATTGGTCTTCTTGGCTCTGCCTACACTCCCC
>NC_068983.1:151531795-151535626 GCF_001194135.2 Octopus bimaculoides | reverse complement strand
ATATGCGTGTGTATGTATGTATGTATGTATGTATGTATGTATGTATGTATTGTTTACTCAAAGTTGATTCTACGACAGTCGCTACTCAGTGTTTTCGTTAGTTTGTCCTCGGGCAAATGAAAAATTACAACAAAATCTGTTTCGAGTAGACTTAACTTTGAGCAAATAATGTTATTCCACCCAATTGAGTTCATTTTTCAGTGTCTGTCAATTGCAATCTGTACCGCTGTATATCTCTCTCTCTCTCTATCTATCTTCCCCTTCTCTCGTTCTCTGTTCCCACCTACGCGCACTCACTCACATGCTCTCACAATCTATATCTATTCATATCTCACTTTTCGGTCACTATCACTCTCTCTCTCTCTCTCTCTCTCTCTCTCTCTCTCTCTCTCTCTCTCTCTCTCTCTCTCTCTCTCTCTCCAATTCTTGTTTATGCTTCCCTCGCCTTTCTTTTCTGGCTGGTCTTTGCACTGTGGTGTAACAAATATGTAAAAGAATATTGACCAAACTATGCTTTATACAGAAAAATGGGTGTGAGCAGAAAACACAATAACCGAACGCGTGCACACCCAAGGGTACGCAAGCGTATGATTGTGTCCAATCATGCATGCGCTTGTGTGTGTGTTATTTGTTTGTAAGTGTCTAATCGTCCGGTCTATTTCTGAAATGTTCGGCGTCTGATACGCGTATATCTGTTAAGCAACAACTTAATGTCATTTATCCTTAGAGTGTCCATTTGAATATAAACAAATTAATTGAATATAAACAAATAAATAAATATGTAAAATATTTTTGTTGTTGCTGTTGGCACTCCGTCACTTACGACGTCGAGGGTTCCAGTTGATCCGATCAACGGAACAGCCTGCTCGTGAAATTAACGTGCAAGTGGCTGAGCACTCCACAGACACGTGCACCCTTAACGTAGTTCTCGGGGATATTCAGCGTGACACAGTGTGACAAGGCTGACCCTTTGAATTACAGGTACAACAGAAACAGGAAGAAAGAGTGAGAGAAAGTTGTGGTGGAAGAGTACAGCAGGGTTCGCCACCATCCCCTGCCGGAGCCTCGTGGAGCTTTTAGGTGTTTTCGCTCAATAAACACTCACAACGCCCGGTCTGGGAATCGAAACCGTGATCCTATGACCGCGAGTCCGCTGCCCTAACCACTGGGCCATTGGGCCATTGCGCCTCCACATATAAAATATAAACCTAGGATCTAATATGTTGTTTGGGTGATAAGAAGCTTGCTTCTCAACCACACGTTTCGTGTTCAGTCCCACTGCATGGCACCTTGCATATATGTTTTCTATTATTCTTTCCGACCGACCAAAGCCTTGTGAGTGCATTTGGTAGACGGGAACTGAAACATATATACGCGCGCGCGCGTGTGTGTGTGTGTGCGCGCGCGTACGTGCGTGCGTGCGCGCGTGTATTTATTCCCCACCACCGCAGGTGCTGATGTGTTTATGTCACTGTAACCTAGCGGTTCAGCAAAAGAGGCTGGGAGAATAAGTACAGTACTGAGGGTCGATTCATTCGATCAAAATCTCTTCGAGGCGGTGCACCAGCATGGCCGCTGTCTAATGACTGAAGCAAGTAAAAGATATAAAAAGAAATTAAAAGATTGATCTCTGTTACAGTTATTTAGAAACTTAGGTTGGTGCTATTGTTGTTTAACTCAAGGTAAACACCTTATTGAGAAAACCTGTTATCAAAGGACGCCAGTCATAATTAGTTTCCCTTTTTAGTTGTAAGTAAGATTACATTATACAATCTCACACAACCTTGCTGCATCTGAGCCTTGTGTGTTTGTGTGTGCGCATAAGCATGTATATGTGTGTGAATGTGTTCGTATGTGCGTGTGTGCGTGCGTGTGTGTCTACCGGTATATATGCTCTTGAATGTACCTCGACCTGGACTCATCAGTTAAACAATTCCTATAACAATATCTTAATGGCAATAATCGTCAATACGTTTACTTTTCTCCATATCAATAGTCTTTTTTTCTATTTTTTAAATCAAAAATCGCCTTGTTCATTCTCAGCTTCCCATATTGCTATTCATTTGCCTGTTTTTCCTTTTCTATTTTCGTCTTCTCTAGAAGATGACATTTTCCACAATTATTATTCTTCTTTTACGAGGAGTCTTGCTTTCTGACGTTGTTGTTATTTCGTCCCAAGTTAGCCCTAAAGAACAGAATTGTAATTAAATGCATTCTACCCAAAACAACGTAATTGACTTTTTGGCAAAGAGTATCTGGGACCATATTCTCTAATAAAAGACAATAGGGTGATATTGGTTAATGGGAAAATTTATGACATACGTTATTCAAAATCAAAACTGAATTCTTTTTTTGTTATCTAACCTCTCCCCTCAATATCAACACTGACTTATGCCTGAACGAATATTCTTTTTTACCGTTCGTCCAGTTCATTTTGTTTAGTCTTTTTTCTATGCTCACCAGACCAAATGATAGATTACATGTCATCAATATTCACACAAGGAAACCAGACATAAGCATAGCCGTCTGATTTAAGAGTTTTGTTTCAAAGTCACGTGTTTTTTTGTTTTTTTTATATCATCCTGCTATATGGCAATATCAGCAAGTTGCTTTACTTGTAATCGATCGGTTGTCAATCCAAACCTTGTTAATCGATATTGGTACCACGTGATAAACTTAACTCATAGCCCAGATAAACACAGCAACTTAACGCATGCTTACTTTTAGTAGATTCCAGTGGTAAGATCAAATATTCTGATCACTTGTCCAATTTCTTCTTTTCTTCTCCCCCAGCATTCTCGTAGACTATGCGAGAATATCAGGGGGCAGTCCTCCATCATCTGACAACACCACCATTAAATAAAATTTTAAAATCTATGACCTTTTTTCATCCATATTTACTGTCACTGTCTGCAGTCTAAAATCTAGTCCAACGTGTTAATGAAACAAGTTTTCCTGGAATCTATTTTGAAGCTTTGACATCCCTTTATTTATTCATCGAAATTTAAGCCTCATACTTTGAATGTTATTTAATGTTCTTCCTATTTTCAACTTCCATTATTACACTTATCATTAATTGTGTTTTTCTGTTCTTTACTTTCTGAGCAGAAATTCATCCGAGGTTAGCCTTATCTTTGTTTCTTCCAAGGTCGAAATATTAAAGTACCAATCCCGTATTAAAGTCTATTCATTCGACTAACATCTCGACTAAAATTTCTGGCTTTATACCTACGTTATAATCTTTAAGAGTAGAAAAATGCAGAGAATTGAAGCGGGGAATATCTTACAATGTTGAATTGCGACATTTTATTTCATAGTTCGACTCTTGCTGCCTTAATGCTTAAATTAAAATTCATTATTATTATTATTATTATCAATGTGGAGGCAGCGAGTTGGCAGAATCGTTAGCACACCGGGCAAAATGCGACATTTCGTCCGTTTTTATGTTCTGAGTTCAAATTCCACCAAGGTCGACTTTACCTTTCATCCTTTCGAGGTTCATAAGATAACTACCAGTCGAGTATTGGGGTCGATGTAATCGACTAACCACCTCCCCCAAAATTGCTTGTCTAGTGCCAAAATTTGAAACCATTTATGATTATTATTATTATTATCATCATCATCATTATTGTTATTATTATTGTCACCATAACTGGAGGTGTGTTTTTGGAGCGCTGCAAGTTTATGACTAATTCACTTGTTTTATAAAAGGTTCTATCATCATCATCATCATCATCATCATCATCATCGTTTAACGTCCGTTTTCCATGCTAGCATGGGTTGGACGGTTCGACCGGGTTCTGGGAAGCCAGGAGGCTGCACGAAGCTCCA
>NC_068983.1:151530630-151531480 GCF_001194135.2 Octopus bimaculoides | reverse complement strand
GCCAGTCTCACTCAGAAATGGGCCGAGAAGAAGGTGACCCAGAAAGGTTGGGCGGAGGTGGCGAATGCATACATCGCATCCGTCATATACTACTGCCTAACTGTCATCCTTTGCCCCGCTTCGTGGCTGAACGGGCTGGTGCATTTGCTCTTCTGCTTCCTGCGGAAGGGACAGGTACCGCTTGTCAGACGATCCATTTGCTGTCAGCACCCGTTGCGTGGAGGACTGGACATGCCGTCGGTAAGGATGCACAGACATCCGCAGAGGCTACGACATCTCCAGCAATACCTTAACGGCGAGCAGGTGTGATACCGTTTATTGAACGCGCTTTTCCACAGCTCGTCTCCTTGACGGAGCTACAGTCCTGTATCAGGCGTAGACCGAGGCAGTGCGCTTGGTACCTAGAGTGTCTCCAAAAGCTCACAGCCCTCAGCCAGTCTGCATGCTCTCGTACAGTGTCCGTCATTGCTAACTTGTGGTGATTTGTCGAGCAGCTATTGTCACATGTAGGACGGATCCGGCTATCGTCCGAGTTAATTATGAAGATCGCCTCCTTTCTATGGTCGGGAAGAGAGGGCAATTCTTAAGGGGTCCAAAGTGCGTGAGGTCTCTATCGTCACCTTACGGTGGAACTCCCCCTATTGAGGATGCTTTGTTGATTCAACCCCTTCGTTAATCGTTGTTTGTTGGTTGTTTACACGTTTCACCTCACTGTCCCTCGTCTGTGTATCGTCCTCTATATTTTGTGTTTGGCCTTGATAGCCAATAAAGAAAGAATTATTATTACTACTACTATTATTATTATTATTATTATTATTACTATTACTATTATTATTATTATTATTATTAT
>NC_068983.1:151524566-151525630 GCF_001194135.2 Octopus bimaculoides | reverse complement strand
GCCACAGTCTCAGCGCATGTCTGCGCATCATTAACCACGGCATCCCCAGTCCTCCACGTAACGGTTGTTGACAGCAAATGGATCGCCTCACCATCGGAACGCCACCCTTCCACAGAAAGCGGAAAAGTATGCGTTCTAGTTTCGTGATGGTGGCATCGGGACAAGGCACGACGGTCAGGCGGTAATCGATGACTGAACAGACAGATAGATAGATAGATAGATAGATAGATAGATAGATAGATAGATAGATAGATAGATTATACTCAAGCTTTGTGAGAAAGCTTACAGAAATAAATATGAAGGTTGAGTCAAAACAAAATCACGATTCACAAGAGTAGCACTTGATAAAGTTCTTTCAAGCTGTCTCTCAGTGTGAATATGTATGTTTATATGTATGTGGCTTCCTTTGATGTGGTGTAGTACCTGTCAAAAATGACGGGGTCTATATTTCTATTTGTTCATCAATTCTTAGTGTTACTGCTTCAAGCCGTACATTTTGCTGCACATCCTTTTCTCTTCATACTTATAAGCTTCATCTTCTTGAATTTTAACTCGTATATCGAGGCATTATTGTATATTTTGATGATTTCTGAAAATATAGTTTAGTGGTCAGGTGTCTATCGCACAAAAATTGCATCGATATGTAATGCTAGGTAATGCACAGGCGTAAATAAACCACATGCACAATCACGTAGACAATACCACATGCATACGTAGGCACATATACACAGGCAAATCACAAACAGTGAATTGTGCGCACACATACCCAAGGCGGCACTTAGACGAACGAATTTACTCGAATATAATCTTAAACAAATACAAAAGGATGTAAAGATCAGTAAGAACATAGGTCTTACATACACTCAGAGAAAATGGTGAAGACTTATAGAAATCCGTGTGTGAGTGTGATTATTATGTACGTTTGTGTGCACACATAAGCATTTCATGTGTGTGTGTGCGTGTGTGCGCGTGTGTGTGTGTGTGTTCATACGCACGTCTATGTATGTAGGTATGTATATGTATTTGTCTATCTATCTATCTATCTATCTATCTATCTATCTATC
>NC_068983.1:151521801-151524466 GCF_001194135.2 Octopus bimaculoides | reverse complement strand
ATACATATATATGCACTTAGATATACATATATGTTTGTGTGTGGGTACGTGTACGAAGATTTGGATCGATATTTACATGGCTTGATATAAAGTAAAACAAATATATACAGACATCTACGTATAATACAAACACAACTAGCTAATATATTACAAAACATATCTAATAAAGCCTATAGCTAAATAGCAACAAACTGTGACATACGTTAATGAAACACTCAAGGTTCTATTTATAATGTAAGCAAGAATATATATAGTCAATAAATATTTTATAATTCATTTCACAGCAGTAATTACGAATGTATATATATGAGGTAATTTGGGGATAGCTAATTACTTGTCTAAATCGTATGAATAGCTCTTTCGTCAATATTAGAAAGGCTCCAGTAGCTGAGTTCTAATAGAAAATTACTCGTAAATACACATACACGCGCACGCATGCATACACACACGCACATTATATATATTTTATGTACTATACATATATCTGTATATATGTATATATCTGTATATATATGTATATATATATATATATATATATATATATATATATATATATATATATATATATATATGTACATATATATATACATGTATATAGAAAGTAAGAGAGAAAGAGTGAGGTATAGATATATAAGAATACACAAGAATAAATATTTCTGTTCGATTTTGTTGGTGTGGCGGAGGAAGAGAATTTATACTTAATATGTGTAAAGAAAAACTCAGTGAATTCATATACATACGCCATACCATTTGTAGAAAGTTTAAATAATTAGGGCTATAAATTGCTTATGTATTCTGGTAGCTAGTAACATATTGCAAAATAACAGAGCGTAATCTGTACACAGGCATATGCGCGTCGTTATGTATAAACTTTGACTGGATTTCCCTCCATCGATAAATGTACTGTTTTTACTCCTTAAAATGGCCTTAAAAGCTTTAAATAAGAATATGAAGATTAACATATATACATCGATAGCTAAATGCAAATATATGTCTAGTTCAACACACAATCATGTGTGTGTTTGTGTGTCTGTATGTACAATGTATGTATGTGTGTGTGTACACGAAAGTGTACTAATATGTATGTTTGTGTATAGGTATGTAGGTATGTATATCAATTAGGCAAGTGTACATATGGATATGAAGTTGTATAAATATTTATGTTTATATGTATATTTATATGTATGTATATATATATATATATATATATATATGTATGAGTATTTGTTTATATATATATATATATATATATGTATGTGTGTATACTTATATATTCGTATGTATATATGTATCTTTATATATATATATTGGTTCATACATATATGTGTGTGTGTTTGTGCGTGTAATTTTACAAACGTCTGTTTAAATGTGTCTGTTGTGTACACCTATGTGTATTTGTATGTGTGTGTGTGCGTCCGTGAATGTGTGTATGTGTGTATTTCATCATATTTTGGTCATTTCTAATTAACTAATTCAATATTCTATTACTTCTGTATATGTATATTATTAGATCAACTGGTTAACTGACACGATTTTTTTTAAATAGAAAAATATAATAGAGTGTAATATATATTAGTTATCAATAGTATAACTGAGTAATCTGAACTGCTTTACTAGAATTTCATTTCATGTGTATACTGTTTTAAGAAAGACGAATAACTGCAAACCATGTTATGGAGGCTACAGATAGATAAAATATCGGTAGTGGACCAAAATTGAATAGATTTGAGACCAAACACGATTTGCTCCATGGTTACAAATTTTGTATATGATATTACTGGATTTGATGTAGATATTAATCAATGATTTGTAGCAACAGACTACACACGCAAAAGACTTATGTATGCCTGCATGCATATATGCTTAGATATACACATGTCAACCTACGTATATGTATACATAAAGTCTTCATATAAAATATGTGCATGAGTGAGTTCGTGTGCATGGTCATATGTTCACATATGAGGCCGATTAGATATAACCATGATGTTTATTTACACATATATAACACGATATATTATTATTAATATAGTCTACCAGCTCAATTAGCGGTACCTTAGTTTAGAATTCCATAATCGTTGACTGTTATCTAATGCCTACATTTTTCGAGGAAGTCTCATCAGTCCAAAATAAGATGGAGATGTTAACTTGAAATCATGTGATTAAAAGGGATATAATTCATCAAGGGACATCACTTTCTTACTTGGGACCACTTTCTTACTTGGGACTGACGAGAGGTCCATAAGAAACGTACGCATTATATAACAGTTTACAAATATAGATTTCAAATTCCAATGTACGCCCAAATGTACTTGTAGATTATATTAATGATGACATTCAGCTCTATTGTCTATATAGAGCGTTCTTCTTTCACTTCTGATTTTCTAGGGAAACTTTCAATGTTACATAACGATATATGTACTTTCACATACCTAGTCTATATACATGTATACTTAATTTATATGTCTGTATGTATGATTTTATATAGGTAGGTTTATCTACGTACACATACATAAACATACATCTATACACATGCACATTGACACAAACTGTTTTAAATACATTTACTCTCACCAAATGTGCTGAGTGATCCTTTCTTTTGTACGTTACAGTCATTCGTATGTTTGTATGTATGTATATATATAAATATATATATATATATATA
>NC_068983.1:151515536-151519737 GCF_001194135.2 Octopus bimaculoides | reverse complement strand
ATATATATATATATATATATATATATATATATACAACACACATACACACGTATATATACAAACACACATATTTAATACACATGCACACACAAATGTATTACGCATATATACATACATGCGTAAAGGTCTATAAGTACATATATGTGAACTTCAACATACAAACATTCGTTTTGTAAATAGGCACAGCGGAAAAGTTTTACTTCCACGTACTTCATGACAAACATAGCACATACGCTCAGATACTCACACCTGTGATGTACAAATGAAAACCTTATATAAGTTACATACAAAAAGAACAACTACGAAAGAGAAAGTGGCAAAAATAAGCGGTTTTGAGGTAGTATGGCCTTTAAACGGTTGAGAAAAAAGATCAATAAGCAGATTGTGTATATAAGATATGAAATATATACTCCTATATCAAGTTAATATTGGAAATATATATGCAGAAAAAAAAGTGGAACCATAGCTAAGTAGAATTGTGGCGACAAAACTACAGCAAGACTTAAACACAATCTGCAACTAGTTTGATGAAAATAAGCACGCAGTTTAACCCAGGAATTTTTCAAACCCTTCGCTAACAGCCCACAAACACTCCACAACCATGTTACATAGGAGAGATCGCAATTCGAGAGACACAGCCAGTGAGTGGTCTAAGGATAAATTTGAGTAATGAAATATATTTTCTTGTACATAGGTGGCAGCAATGCATGAAAGGCTGAGGGGCAGGTATCCTGAAAACATAAAGTACAAGAGAGTAGGTAGCCATGTTGCTTTTGTAGAGAATATTTGTTCCGATTTGTCACAAGTAAAGCCGTGAAGCAGCCCTAGAAGCAATCCAACGATGCTTCATAAACACAGCTTGCAGCAAACGTTTGTATTGAGAGCTATACCAATCTACGAACTGCTCGCCGCTGCATAGTGTTGATGGTCTCACGCATAGGTTTTACAGGCCCGCAGCTTTTCAATCACTTCCCAGACTGAGAAATCTACTTGAAGAGGATGTAAATGTATTGATGTAGCACTTAGATAATCTTTTGTCTGCAATTACAGACAGACACACCAACGCCACAGCAAGCGGTATCAAACTACTTCATTCATTTAAACTGATTAATGAAGAAAATGTGCAAACTGCTTAGGTAGTGTTCCAGCATGATCGCAACCCTCGAGCTGAAACTAACCAGAGAATGAAAGCATATAAAAGCATGTGTGTATGAGAGAGTGCACATATGTACACGCATGCACGCGCACATGCAAGCACACACACATACACACACACACACACACACACACAACGCACGCGCGCACACACATATAAAGAAAACTGCCATCCCTTTCACTATATATATATATATATATATATATATATATATATATATGCATATATTTATATATAGATATATAGTTGAAAAAGGATTAAAGATCTATACAAACAAAATTTTTATATATAAAAGATGGAGGTTGAAATAGCACAGGAGTATGTCAACGACATTTCAATTTAAGTGGGAATTTAATAGAAATGATTTAAAAATTATGTAAAGAAAATATTACTGGTTTCGATGAATCTCCTCTTACAAATTATCAGTAAAAATTTATAAAAAATTTGAAGTAAAACCAGTTTATCTTCTGTCTGAGGGTCAAGAACATATCTCATATATAATGCACGCACACATACATACAATCATAGGAATACATGTAAATACACAGGAACATTCCAGCATATAAAGGTATATATAGTTATGTGTGTATTAAGGTGTCATCCATCCATACTTTTTGTACATCCTAGGGGCGCGTGTATGTAAACGCATAGCTACCTCGTTCAGGTTTGAAGAAGACGTTGAGTTATGTTCATAAATTCTACATACTGATAACTGCACAATTTAGATGACGATAGCATGTGTATATATGCAGACACATTGTACTCACTCTCACACACGCTAGTATACATTCACACATACATTCACATATATGTATTCACATACATATTTACATCTATCTACATTATTTCTATTATACTAGGTGTGAGTCGCAACCTTGTACGTGTGCAATTGGATACAGCTTCCTTTTTGTATTCTTTAAGGCAGTGCAGGAGTTAATATATGCAGAGATCTTTTTTTTCTTTCTTGGTGTTCTTCTTCTGTTTGAATGCTTGCAAAGGTGTCAGAGGTGGGGGGAGGGAGAGATATAGAGTTAGCTGCAATTAGTTCATGTGTAGGAGTGAATGAAGGTGAATTTTTTCAATCTCATAAGTGTCTTGGCACGAAATACTAGCTGAGAATACTACAGGAGTAGTATACTACAAGATATTATTATTACTACAAGAGTAATAATAATTAAAAAATACATATATGCTTTGCTATATTATCTTACCATTTGAGCTACCTTCCCTTTATAAACTAAACTGTACAAATGTATTTGGAAATACATTCATACAAACATACGTACATGCACACACACACACGCACGCACACATTCATGTACGTGTGTGCGTGTGTGTGTGTGTGCGTGCGTGTAGATCCTATAACAGTCATTTCGGCCATTTAATAATTCACAAGGACTGTTGAATTCACATCCCGTTTATTTCTAAATATTACGGCCTATTGTGAATTATCAAAATTAGTGCCACTGTAGTGACCTCCCCACAGACGATTACACTCTATTTATCGAAAATTATTCGTAAAAATTTTATAAATCTGAAACGCCTTTCTCTCAGTTAATTTTTCTTTTATGTTTTTTTTTTGTTTTTGTTTTTTGTTTCCTTTGTGCATTTCGTTTCTGAGTCATAAGTTTATGCTTGTCAGTTTAATATATAAAGTAAATCCCTTGTGTCTCCCTCTGTTGTCATTTTCTATATGTGTTAGTCGACTGTATGTATTGTTGTTTTTTGAACATTGTACTTGTGACTCTTTTATTGATTTCAAATTAAATCCCTCCTGTTTGAGGTATCATGAGCAAGCCCGTCGCTAAGGGGTTGCATTGGACGGCACTGGACGGCACTGCCCCCCCCTCACTATTCAATGATATACACTCAGATTTACAGTGATGCACTTATATCGAAGCTCCGCATTAACATTATTACCAATTAGGGTCAACCCAGAATATTCTGAAGCACTCCCAGGCACCAAAGACTGACGCCGGGCCTGATCAGGAGAAACATTGTACAAGTATCTGCCACTACTTAAGATGATAGTGGAAGACTTGAAGGTTTGGTTATTATTTAAAGGCATCGAGGGATCAATTTCAGAGTTCATCTCATTTCTTAGAATTCATGTGAAAATTTCATATATAACCTGAGGTCGGTGAGCTCCCGTTTCTTAGTGTAAGAAAAATGTATGATATTAAAATCTTCAGCCGATCTCACCGAGCCCACATTTTGGAAATCATATTAAGCGATTATAGTTATTTCTTCAGTTACACTGACTTAAGAACAGCAACTCTATTGAGAAATCTATTGTTTCGTTTTTTTTTGGTTTTTTTGGTTTTTTTGGTGTCAAGAAGTTAGATTACTCATAACCTGTAAAAACCAGGAATGGTCATTAAACAGATAAGAAATAAATCTCCCTGAAGACGAGATGGTGGAAAAAGAAATACGAAACGAAAACGTAACCCTAAAAGCAGATTTGATGAGACGGTATTGAAGCTTAGCACGCCATTATTCTCTCGAATGTTGTAAGCTAACTTCATGTGCAGGGTAGCTGGTTGTTTACTACGAATAGGATTCAATCAGTCGAATTGTGGATGGACATTAACAGAACACAGATATGTATACTCGCATATATGTATATGTAAGTCACTTTACAAATCGCCGTTTCAATGTTTTAGCATACTTCTCTTCTAAGGTCACATATCAGATATCAGAATGTGCGTGTGTGTGTGTGTATGTGTGTGTGTGTGTGTGTGTACGTGTGTGAATATGTGTATGTGTGTGTATGCGTTATAAATGTATCTCCCACTCAGTTTCCGGCTACTAAACCCACTTTAAAAGGTATAGTTGAGCCCGGATTTGTGTAGAACACACTTGCCGAAGATGCTGGGCAGTGAGACCGAAACCAAAATTACCGAGTTTGCAAAGTAAATTTCGTAGCCATACAACCACGCCTGTGCTTCTCTCGTTCTCTTTCTCTTTCTCTCTCTTTCTCTTACACACTCTCTCTCTCTCTTTCTCTCTCTCTCTCTCTCTCTCTCTCTCTCTCTCTCTCTCTCT
>NC_068983.1:151513620-151514733 GCF_001194135.2 Octopus bimaculoides | reverse complement strand
TATATATATATATATATATATATATATGAATGTATGTATGTATGTATGTATGCATGTATGTATATAAAGAATATAAGATATATATTTGATTAATACTGACCAGGACGAACTTGAAAGTAGCAAGAGCAAAAATACCCACAGACTCTGTGATGCAATATTAATAATGTATCTAAGTATGTGCATCCGTACATTCATGGAAAATGAGTTAAACATGCTTAATATTATGGTTTAACATTGATATTCTTCTTTCGTAGTGGCATGTTCTCCCAAAATTGGGCGTCCAAGATCAGAATTTTATATTTGATCGTTCTTCAAGACTACAGGATATCAATTTAGGAGAAATTTTGCATTAAACTTGTTCACCAGACATATGATTGTCTTCTATTTGAAGAAAATTTGATCTCAGCATCCTCTGGCGTATAAGAAGCCATTTGAATTCATATATTTATGAACGCATATACGTGTCTCAACGTGGGCGTGTGTGTGTGGGTATGCACATAGATTATCTATGTGTTTTATATTCGTAGATGCATGTGTATTTGTAAATATGCCTGAAAGTGTATGCGTGAAGGTATGTAGGTATATATGCAGAGAATAATATATGAACTTCTGTATATATGCATGTAGGTATGTATATATACATATGTGTATATATGTTTATATATATACATACACAGTGAAGGTGCGTGGCTTAGTGGTATTCGGCTCACGACCGCAAGGTCGTGAGTTCAATTCCTGACGACGCATTGTGTCCTTGAGGAAGACATTTTGTTTCACGTTGCTCCAGTCAACTCAGCTAGCAAAAATGAGTAGTACCTGTATTTCAAAGGACCAGCCTTATCACACTCTGTGTCACGCTGAATCTCCCTGAGAACTACGTTAAGGATACACATGTCTGTGGAGTGCTCAGCCACTTGCATGTTAATTTCACGAGCAAGCTGTTCCGTTGATCGTATCAGCTGGCACCGTTTTCGTCGTAACCGATGGAGTGCCCCATCTATGACTAAAAGACTTCACCAAGTGGTACTATTAAGTTAGACATGGCTTGGGCCTATACTGACCGAAACCTATCAAAGTTATGAAATTTGTGTGTGTGTGTGTGTGTGTGTGTGT
>NC_068983.1:151510203-151511519 GCF_001194135.2 Octopus bimaculoides | reverse complement strand
GTGTACCCTTAACACGTAGTTCTTGGAGATATTCAGCGTGACACAGTGTGACAAGGTTGACCCTTTGAATTACAGGCACAACAGAAACAGAAAGTAAGAGTGAGAGAAAGTTGTGGTGAAAGAGTACAGCAGGGTTCGCCATCATCCCCTGCCGGAGCCTCATGGAACTTTGCTCAATAAACACTCACAACGCCCGGTCTGGGAATCGAAACCGCGATCCTATGACCGCGAGTCCGCTGTCCTAACCACTGGGCCATTGTGCCTCCACTAGTACTGTATTAGAAAACAGAGAACATCTTAGAAGATGTAGCCTCTAATGTATGAAAATACAAGATTATCATAGCTGGAATGCCTTTCAAGATAAGCTTCGTTTATTGTTGAAAATTTCTAAAGCAATGACTACGTGGTAGTCCTACTACCGAGATATAATTAATTATCGACCACCTCCAACCTTTCGGGGTTGATAAATAAGTACCAGTGGATCACCGGGGTCGACGTCATTGACTTATTTCCGCCCCTAAATTTGCTGGCCTTGTGCAAAAATCGAAATTACTTATAAGACTTTGTTGTTAAAATTTATGACAAGGAATTGGTTATACTTCTATAGTACACAAAATATTTTGTTTATTACAATTCGTAATAATATTTAATTATAAAAATGCAATGGGTCTACTCGAATAAAATAGGAATAAAATGGGGTCCACAGACAAAAGAAATAAACAGTTGAGAACTACTGATCTAGTATCAGGCTATATAAACACTTGAAGTACATCAATTAACCAATATATTCATTCACAGTTCATATGCGTTGCACGTTTTTTTATCAAATTATGATTAGATTCCATAATCACATCAGATAAAAATCGTCCCACATGTATTCCAATTCACCACCAATTTCACTTACAAGAACATTCAGTAAAATTAAATATACATGAAAACACACACACACACATACTCGTATGTATATGTAAATTATGCATGAAAACTTGTATTTCTACCTCACCTGAATTCTACACACACATCCACAATGGCAGGTTATTTGACCGACTGATGCACATGTCATAGTTAACACTAGGCATTCCAGATTGTCGCATTCCTACCTTGATATCGGACACAATCGCGCCGTGTTCTATGGTCAACGTATGCATAACAGCTTCTTATCTTGCAAACCACATGCATCCCGCATGACACCCATACAAACACATCATTCAACCCTTATTTGCTGCTTCTCACAATTTTAACTATAAAAAATAGCACACACACACACACACACACACACACACACACACACACACACACACGCGCTTTTCTCCGGT
>NC_068983.1:151507644-151509741 GCF_001194135.2 Octopus bimaculoides | reverse complement strand
TATATATATATATATATATATATATATATATATATATATATATATATATATGTATGTATATATGTATGTATGTATGTATGAAAATGTATATGTATTTATATATGTATGTATACTACTATGTTATATTTGATTGGATTATACTGTTAAGTCATCTTTATAGATTTGCAATTTCAGGTATGTCGTTTCCATTTATAAGACATGTGTTTCTTTCAGTATTTATAGCAATGCTTTATATTTTTATAATGCTATTGTTATGAATTAATTGCCAGTTTTACCATTTGAAGTAAAAAAAAATCCTGATATATCATTTTTCTCTTGCATCATTATTGTTATTATTGTTACTTTATCTTCCATTGCTTGTCTTTATTTTTTTTTTTTTTATTATTCATATTCTTAATCTTGCTTTCAGCAGTTTTATATAAATTTCAGCCGTTTCATCAAAGCTGTTGTATTTCTGAGATGTTTACAGTAGTTTCTGTTTAGGGAATGGGGTGGGGACTATTGCAATTGTTTTGCTACTTATGGTGCTATATTTGTTGAATAGATACGGATCTTGTTGGGCAATGATTGTTTCGTGTTCCTTTTCTTTTTCATGAGTCGTGAATATATAGACAACGCATAGAATATAGTTTGTTCTATTAAACTGAATGTGAACTGTACAAGATATCGGTTATACCAACCAGGGCTTTCTTTTGCACTCTGTCGAGAACCATTCCGAGCCGTGTGGTATATTCTTTAATTATTTGTTTTATAACTTTTTATCATACTTAAACCTCCAATTATTATTGACAGTAATTTTACTTTCATATTTGACAACTTGTTTATTTCAATTTCAAGTTTCTTATACTTTAACTGTTTCTTCACCTCAGTTTTAGATGATGTTTTAGTGAGAAATGATAAATTTGTCTATCAACGCACAGAGATGGTAATAATTATATCTGAAAGCTTGCCTTTATTTCCAAGTCAGACTGCACAGGCTTATCTGAAAGGACTATAACCAGGTCGTTGAAGTATATTTATGTACAGCGTTGAAGCACATTTATACCACTTCTGAATCGTTTCCACATCGAAATGATGCTATAGTCCTAAGTTGACATAATAATTGAGTCGATTGTATGTGTGGATATACAAAAGGTTTGCAACGATTAGGCATTCAGAAATATAATCAATTGTTTACATGGTACTGATAGAACTGTCTGCATTTTATGTTAACCTCTTATTTCATTATTTTGTTCTTGCATTTATTTGAGCGAAGCACTCTCATGTGCACCTAAAATATGATGTTTCGCTTCTATTATTAATACAGACCCTTCAAACCATCATTAGTTTTCGTTCTTGCTTACTTCCTTTCTGCCAATCCTTGAATGATTATAGCCATAGGTAGTTTTAGTCTCCATTCGTTTGGTGTATTATTAAATTTTTTGATTCGGCCTTTTGTTTATGACATGTGCAAAAAATTCATACACAAGCATTTACTGCATTACTAGATGCACCACCATATTACTGAGATAGGTACATTATTGACATTTTGGTGTGTTGTTTTGATTGTTATAATTATGACGCCGAACAGTAGTCGGTTGGACCAGATAGGATTTTGAAAGCAGAATATCACATGGCTATTTGCTGTGCCATCCACTGCAGTAAAAAATGATGATGATGATGATGATGATGATGATGATGAAGTTGATTTGTTTTTAATTTTTTTTATTTTGAATTTTTTTATATTTTAATTTTAAAAGATATATGATGATGATGATTTCTAGCAGAAGCACAGGACTACACAGATAACCGATAAGAACAGACGTAGACACGTTCCTAAAATTAGCTACACTGGGCCGTTGCTAGGTTTTTCTTACGCAGTATTGTTAACCTTGAACATTTTCATGCAAGTTTTCCAACATGGACCAAAATCTCGTTTCAGAAAGAAAATTTGAAGTATTTCTCAAACCACGAAAATAGCAACAACAACAACAGCAATAATAATAATAATAATAATAATAATAATAATAATAATAATAATAATAATAATAATAATAATAATACATAACAAAAACACCAGGACTTACAAATATATATAACATACAGAAAATTGCACTA
>NC_068983.1:151503598-151506469 GCF_001194135.2 Octopus bimaculoides | reverse complement strand
ATGACAGCGAAACGGGCTGATTACTACCTAGATAGTACTCATGGGAACTGCCCATATCCTACGTAAAATACTGTCTATGTGATCTCAAATTTTGAAGCAAACGCATAATTTTCTTATGGTTTCTTAAACATTCTCTAGAACAACACTATGTACAAATCCAAATGTATGGTACCCTAGGCATAACACCTACATGAACTTCTAACTTGTTGTCTCTTGAGGTCTCTGGGTGAGACTTGGATCCAACTTGTACAAATGCAAAACAAAAGTCAAACATAAAATAATAATAATAATAATAATAATAATAATAATAATAATAATAATAATGTATCTCTGATCACGAGCAGAGGTAGTGGGGTGCATCATAGCCAGGAATTCTTTGAGATTTGAATAATTCCCCTCTGGAAACATGGATGTTTTGTTCATCATCCTTAAACAAACCTTATTTAGGGACTTTTTGAGCGGGATGAACTACTCAACTTGAAGAAAATTCTAACTCGGCCCCACCTGCAAAGCTATGTCCCTGTTTATCTTGGTACGAGATCACCATGTCGCGCACATATGGTTGTGATGCATGTGCCTGCTGTACCCTTATCAGACGGGTATTCATGATGGGTATATCGGGCTTCGAATATTTTATCCCAGTTTCGCTTTGATGGCATGTGCTGCTCTCTCACTCAATAAAGATAAACATATGCATCAAACAACAGACATCGTGTAAGGAGTATTGCCCATTATATTTACTCCAGTAATTTATGGTTGTTTCGACAGAAAGCGAAGTAAATAATAATAGTAATCTCTACTGTAGGCATAACTCTATAAATATGGTCATACTATAGCAAAAATCAGCCATTCAGTTCTCGCTTGGTAGCAATTATCTAAAATTATGTATGGTGAAAATTAAAATCGCTTCTGATGGGATTTGAAATCAGAATGCATATTTTCTCCGTCGTGCACGCACCGATGTTTATTCGAGTTTATTTGTTGTCTTTATTTATTGATTGATTAATTTCGATAACGTACTACTCTTGACCAAGTTTTGCTTCAAGTTGAACTTTTAGCCTGTTGATAATGTATCAATATCATATGTTATGAAAATTCTCTATCTACGAGCTGTCACCAAAATTTGACGATAGAAACAGCAAGAAAAAAAAAGATGAGAAAAAAATTATGTTTAATAAGACTACACGCAGTGTCTCAAGTATTATATGCCAAACATAAGTTAGAATTTCGAAAATATTAAAAAATTGCATGCGTAGTTCCAAACCAAAACTCATGCAGCTGCATAATTATGTCTGTATAACTGCAGTTGTTAGTGCCTTTGACGAAATATATGTCACATTCAGTAATACAGAACCGCTTTACGTATATTTTGATGTAATTCAATAAATACTGTGACCTGCTCAAAATAGTAGCCACATCAAATCAAGTTACATTTTATTATTTCAAACTAAAAAGAACTCAGTATTTCAACATACATTGAAAAAGACGGGATGGTCACAACCGGAATGCCTATAGATAAATCTGCACGATCAGAGTGGAGGTGAAGCCCCACAACAACTAAAATAACAATGCAATGAAAACAGCACACGCGGCTCTACGAGAGCAAATATTTATTGAAATCACGCACAAATATTATGGACGAAATTTACTTAACTTTATAGGGTTTTAATTAACTCTCAATAGTTTCATAGCAAGGTACACTCAATAACCATTCTGGTAATCCTATAACAACCAAAGATGAAAGAATGTGATTTTGAGATGCCTTTCCTTCTTATATAAAACAAGCGAAATACACAGAGGTGATAATGGAATCTGAGGCGGTGACTGACTTCAGCGGGAATTTGCTAGCTAAGTTACTGCGTCCTCGTTATAAATAATACATGCTACACATCCGTGTGTATGTATATGTGTATATATATATATATATATATATATATATATATATATATATATATATATATGGATTATGTATATCTGTTCCTTTTTATGTACACTGAGTTGTATTACACTGATGATGGTAAAAAGGGGGTTTCCCTTTAATCCTGAAATCAATTGATGTGTAATTAAACCTTTTCATGAATCTTTTCCGTTTATTTGTCCCGAACTCGACGCGCATTTATTGTGATATTTTTAAGGTCTTCTTTAAGTATGTGGTTGAACCTGTGTACTTATTTGCTTGCCTTGAATATTAATTAATATATATAAATATAAATATATACATTTAATTAATTCAATAATGGGATAAAAATCTTTTATAAGAATTTTATCAGGAAGATAGTGTGTAAAAAATTCATAAGGGAAAAAATTATAATTTTTTTATTCCCAAGAATATACTGATTCATTTATATTTATATAAGTGTATTACTACATAATAATGCCACACACTAGACTTCCAATATGCGCTACTTCATATTCATGTACAGGTACCATTTTTCGTTGCCATTAACGATTCAGTAAAGAAATCGTTGCTTGTGTCTCTGAGTTGAGTGGTAACGAGCAAACAAACCAGCGGAGGTTGTGGATCGTTGATTTTTGTTGTTATCACTTAAAGCATGCGGAACCCATGCTCCATGCTTCTGAATCTTTCCCATCGAGTGAAGATGCTTCTATATAGCAGTGTGGGAGTATTCCATTTTCTCTGCCAGTTCCCTTGTCGTTTGACGAAAATTTTCGTGCAAAAGTTGGTTTAATCGCTCTTCATCGAACTCAACTGGACGGCCAGAACGAGGTGCGTGTTTGAGGTCAAAATTTTCATATATGTGTGTATGTACTAGTGTCTTGAAATAATCTCTCCCGTTCTTTCTGTACATCCATGAATACACATACATACACACACACACACACACATATATATATATATATATATATATA
>NC_068983.1:151502586-151503262 GCF_001194135.2 Octopus bimaculoides | reverse complement strand
TATATATATATATATATATATATATATATGCATGTATTCACGAACGCTCACACATATACACTCATATCTAAACTCTTTCTCTCTTTTACAAACGAACACACGTGGTGCACACCTAGATGTGTGCGTATTTCTGCTTCGGATGTATATACGCTTGTCTGTGTATATATTTCTATGTTTATGCCGGCGTATATTGACGCGCAATATGTTTAATTCAAGATGTCAACCACAGATGTCGAGCAGTTAATATTTCATTTTTCTTTATCCGTATATATCTGTTTCCAAAGGACATCTCCTTAAGAGTCTCCCCAAGACATTTGATTACACACAAGTTCTAAAACTGCAGGAATAGGGGGGCGATGGTAAAGGAACAGACTGTTATAAAAATATAAAGAAAGATAGGGACAAAAAATTTATTCCTATAATTACGTATAAAGGAGGTGGTACGTCTATAGATAACAATTAAGTAAAAAAAAGTAATAATGAATATTAGATAAAATGGCATTACATTCATATTTTGATATACAGATGTGTTCAACAGTTTTGATATATCTTCCAACTTAATGCATTATCTGGATATAAAACTCTTTTTAGATGTCAACTTATATTAAAACAATTTCTCTCTCTCTCTCTCTCTCTCTCTCTCTCTCTCTCTCTCTCTCTCTCTCTCTCTCTCTCT
>NC_068983.1:151501495-151502542 GCF_001194135.2 Octopus bimaculoides | reverse complement strand
TCTCTCTCTCTCTCTCTTTTCTTCTCTCTCCCTCTCTTTCCTCCTCTCTCTCTCTCTCTCTCTCTCTCTCTCTCTCTCGCTTCTTCATTTTCTCTCTTTTCTTCTCTCTCTCTCTCTCTCTCTTTCTCTCTCTCTTACACACATTATATGTGTATGTATGTATTTGTATAATTATGCAATTGTTAAACATACGCACATTCAAATACATAGGTACCAATATTTACATAATAAAAACAATAATAATAATAATAATAATAATAATAATAATAATAATAATAATAATAATAATAATAATATTAATTTCTTTTATTTCCCACCAGGGTGCAGGTGGTGTCGGGTGGGTGTGATGTGGTGACATGAGTCTTGTAAATATTATTATTATTATTATTATTATTATTATTATTATTATTATTATTATTATTATTATTATTATAATGATGATGATGATGATGATGACATTTTAATAATGTACTGTTAGTTCAATACATCTTTGTATCTTGTCAAATGTCTACATGATTCATCACTTTGACATGATGCAAAGATGTATTGAAACAAGTGTACATTTTGATGGTGTTGATGATGATCATAACAATAATATTAATGATGATGATGATGATGATGATGATGATGATGATGATGACGACGATGGTAAGCCCTGCATCCAAAATACCGCTAAGCATTTCGACCGGAGTGCTAACGTTTCTGCCAGCTCGCCGTCTTATCACTACCATCAACATCATCACCACCGCCAACAGCAATACTATTTACAACTGCACCAACACCAGCACTAATGCGAGCATCACCACCATTACAAAGAACAACACTAACAACAACACCACAACAATTACCACCACCAACGTTGATAAAACCACCAAGCACAATAACAACAGGAACAACACTGCTGTCAAAATTATTTCTAACAACGCCACTACTACTAGCATCACCTGGCACTCCCTGGCACTCCCTGGCACTCCCTGGCACTCCCTGACACTCCTCGGTACTCCCTGGCACTCCTCGGTACTCCCTGGCACTCCTCGGTACTCTCTG
>NC_068983.1:151499070-151501426 GCF_001194135.2 Octopus bimaculoides | reverse complement strand
ACTCCCCGGCACGCCCTGGTACTCCATGGCACTCCCTGGCATTCCCCGGCACTCCCTGGCACTCCCTGGCACTCTACAGACACGTGTACCCTTAATGTAGTACTTAAGGAGATTTCAGCGTGACACAGAGTGTGGCAAGGCTGGTCCCTTGAAATACGGGTACTACTCATTTTTGCCAGCTGAGTGGACTGGTGCACCGTGAAATAAAGTGTCTTGCTCAAGGACACAACGCATCACTGGGAATTGAACTCACCACCTCACGATCGTGAGCTGAATAGCCTAACCACCAAGCCACGCGCCTTCACTACTAGCACCATCAACAACAACAAAAACAACTAAACCAAACCCAACATCAACAACAGCAATAACAACACCATCAACAACAACAAAAACACGACCAACAATTATAATCCCAACGCTATCACTACCACCACTACCACCACCACAACCACCACCACCACCACCATCACAATAATTTCCGCCACTGCCACCATCAACCGCATCTACCAGTAATCTACATGGGACGCCGTCAGTTTAACTAGTCGTTAAGATACGATCTGTTATTCAAGTAGTTGGCAGTTGATTGTTTGTTTGGGGGGAAAGTTTCCCGTCAGACAGCCCCCGTGTTGTATAAAAAGATTATTTGATAAACTCTAACGATTATACAGACAACCCCCTTTACCACACAGCTCTTAATAAAAACACTTGAAGTGGGTTGTTACTGTTGTCGTTGTTGTTAGTGCTGTTTTTACTTGTCATAGTCGTTGTTGTTGTTGTTGTTGTTGTTATTGGTGTTGTTGAAGGCAGAGGAATGAAACGGAATGAAACGGAACATTAGCAGTAAGGAAAGTGAGAGATGGAGGGGTTGGTTGCTCTATAATGAAAATGTATAAACAGTATTTCTTTTCGTTGCCATTTGCCATGGATTGAAATCGCTTTTAAATGGTTGCTAATACATGACCAAAATTGCATATAAATATACTATAAGTACATGGTCTTGCTTGTAAATGTTTACTATGATAAATAACTTTACGAACTATAGTAAGGTTTCCCTGAAGCTTGATCCAGTGAGCTCTCGCCTTAGGCAGATGTTGATAAAACGCCAATTTTCTCGCTCTTTGGAAAGCTTCCGATCAAGTCTGGCATCAAAATCACCCATCGAAACTATTCGCTTTTGCGCTCCGCCTGTCTTTCATCGGGTTCTTAAATTATTAATATTTCCATTTAATAAGGCAGCATGCTAGCAGAAACGTTAGCGAAATGCTTATTGGTATTTCGTCTGTCTATATGTTCTGAGTTCAAATTCCGTCGAGGTCGACTTTGCCTTTCATCCTTTCGGGGGTAGATAAATTAAGTACCAGTTGCGTGCTGGGGTCGAGTTAAACTACTGGGCCCCCTCCCCCAAAATTTCGGGCCTTGTGCCTAGAGTAGAAAAGAATATTTCGATTCAATTAACTTATGTGCCACACCAAAAATCAAGAAGCCGACATGCCAGTGCCTGTGTGTATATATGACAGTCAATATGTTAATTGATTTCTCAGAGAGAGGAAGAGAGAGAGAGAGAGAGAGAGAGTGAGTGAGTGAGAGAGAGAGAGATAGATGCAAAGACAGTTGACATGAGTTGTGCCGGATGAGTACACATACTAGTTTCACTGACAAGCAATTAGTAAAAGAACGTACGCACGCTCTCAGAACGAGAATCATAGACAAAAGAGGAAGAGGAAGAGGAGAGGGTAGTCATTAAAGGAGTTATACATGAGAAATGTTTTAATTGATTTAAGGTAATAAATATATTTCCTTCAAAAGCTAGCATTCATTTCATCATTTTATAGAAGCACCAACTAAATTATCGTATATAAGGTATATTTCCTGATATTACCCCTATCGAAAGTCACCTGTCACATAACAAGTAGCACTAGTATGTATTGTATATCTATCTATCTATCTATCTATCTATCTATCTATCTATCTATCTATCTATCTCTATTTCTCTTTCTCTTTCTCTTTCTCTCTCTCTCTATAGATATATATGCGTGTATATATATATATATATATATATATATATATGGGAGAATGTACGAAAAAACAACAACAGACGAGGACAGGTGGTGTAAATAACAAAAGGATGTATTAGTATGACGCTCGGGAATACGGAAAGTCTTTGACGTTTCGAGCTACGCTATATATGAAATGCCTAGTTTTAGAATGGAAGCAGCTGATGAAGGAATAATTCCATAAGTGGCTTGTTTGTTTTCCTGTGTTCGTTCTGTTGTCTGTAAACAAAGTCCGTTTTGTTTTTATGTCCCCGTTCATTTTTCTAACGTCCTGTACCCGAATATGCATCTATATATATACA
>NC_068983.1:151495028-151496588 GCF_001194135.2 Octopus bimaculoides | reverse complement strand
GTGTGTGTGTGTGTGTGTGTGTGTGTGTGTGTGTGTGTGTGTGTGTGTGTGTGTGTGTGTGACATACTCATGCGTATAAGTGCATACAGAGGCAATATACTTCGTCTCAATGCGGGCTATTTTCTCATGTCATGTCAGACACAGTACGGAAGATGAGAGGACACAATTCTTTACATAACTTCGGTTGCTAATACCATTCTTTGCAGTTGCTATGTCAGTCGTATCATACCAAAGAAGCCACTGTCGCATAACTTTTGGCATTTATAGTCTTGTGGACTACACCGATTATTTCAGCCCAGAGCGGTGGTTGAGAAACCTTTTTAGTATCGGCAATAAATTACAAGTGCAAAAGGCATAAGTATAAGAGAGGGCACATCTGAGTAGAGAAACACAATGAAATTTTGAATATACAACCGATATTAAATTATTGCTTTAGTATTACATCTCTAATCGTTCTTCTCATGCGTGTGCTTAGACTTGACAAACGGTTTCAGGTTTTGAATTTAGCGATATTTGGTCGGCTACTGGGGTATTCTACACGTTTGATTTTGTCGTACGAAACCATGAGGATATTATTGTGTCAACTGATGTAGTAGCAATGGTTAGCCAAAGCGTGGTTTATGTTATAAACCATCTTCGATTCCGAATGTCGGGTATAGCGCACGCACAACACTCACATACGAATATGTGTGTGTGTATGTATGTATGTATGTATGTATGTATAATGCCACTGCACAGTTTTGATAACTGACGCCAGTCGATCATATCGATTTCAATACTGTACGTGATACTTTATTTTATCAATCCCGAGCGGATGAAAAGTTAACCTGCCCCCTGTGGGATTTGATCCAATTACTACAAGCCGTTTTATCTCGGCTCTGAACCAGTTCAGTAACAACAACTGAGATAAGAATAATATTATTTAACAATGGCATAAGAGCAGAACTTTGGTAGCGAGAGTGTCTTAATCGGTTCAATCACCTTCAGTTTACCTTCATTTTATTAATCACAAAAGGCAAAATCCACGCCCCCCCCCCTGCCCCATAAGCGAGGATTGACCTCGGAACATAAATATCTCCAACATGGCCACAGTCTAATGACTGAAACAAGTAAAAGATTAAAAAAATAGAGATATCCGAAAGTAAATACTTCAGCGATTTTACCATTATGCCAATGCAATTTTTCTTTCTAGTCTTGGCTTATGGTGGCTGTGTGGTAAGAAGTTTGTTTCTCAACCTCATCGTTTCGGGTTCAATCTCACTGCGTGGCATCGTGGGCAAGTGTCTTCTACAATAGCCCAATAGCCTCTGGCTATTGTAGAAGTCTTGTGAGTTGATTTGGTAGACGTAGACTGAAAGAATATATATATATATATATATATGTATATATATTGGATTTGGTTTGCAAGATTCTTTATGTGAGTTCGTGTGTTGAAGCATATTCTGTTGTGTCTGGGGAGAGTCATTTTCTTATTGTGCCTTAAAATTTAACACCCTCACCATTAAAATTTCCATTTATATCTTTTTATTTTTCTAAAATTTTCGTTGCGTCTTGCAACCT
>NC_068983.1:151489719-151494858 GCF_001194135.2 Octopus bimaculoides | reverse complement strand
ATATATATATATATATATATATATATACATACATACATACATACTGCATAGATAGATAGATAGATAGATAGATAGATAGATAGATAGATGTGTGCGCGAGTTTTTATGCCACTACTGCTTGAGAAGCTCTGTTGGTACGTTTACGTCCCTGTAACTTAGTGGTTCGGCTTAAGACACCAATAGAATAAGTCTGGCACTTTTTTAAAAAAATAAGTACTGGGCTCGATTCATTCGACTAACAATTTTTGAAGGCGGTGTCCCAGCATGGCCGCAAGCTAATGAGTGAAACAAGCAAAGATGAAAGAAGGGGAGTAATTTGAATAGACATTGGTGTCATTTGATTACGTTGACCACAGAACTTACCTAACATATTATTTTATCGACCCGGGAAGCAGGAAAAGTAAAGCTAACCCCTACGAAATTTGAACTCAGAATATTAAAACATCGGGACAAATATCAGAAAGTATTTTTCTTATATTCTCATGATTCTAGGAATCCACCACCTCTGCCATTCCAATGATTATTAATTACTATTTCAAAGGCGGCGAGCTGGCAGAATCGTTAGCATGCCGGGCGAAGTGCTTAGCGGTGTTTCGTCTGCCGTTACGCTCTGAGTACAAATTCCGCCGAGGTCGACTTTGCCTTTCATCCTCGCGGAGTCGATAAATTGAGTACCAGTTACGCACTGGGGTCGATGTAATCGACTTAATCTGTTTGTTTGTCCTTGTTTGTCCCCTCTATGTTTAGCTCCTTGTGGGCAACAAAGAAATAAGAATTGTTAGTAAGCTGGGCGAAATGCTTAGTGGCATTTCGACAGTCCTTACGTTCTCACTTCAAATTCCGCCGAGGTCGACTTTGTCTTACAATGTTTTTGGGGGTCGATAAATTAAGTATCGGCGATACACTAGAGTCGACTTGATTGACTTACCCACTTCCTCTAAAAACGTTTCACGTTTTGTGACTTTAATAGAAAGTATTAGTTACTGTTTATGAATTTACCACGCATGGCCTAGGGGTTAGGGATGTTGCTCGCACGATCGCGAGATTGTGGTTTCAACTCTTAAGCTGGGAGTGCGGTGTGCTTTTGAGCAAAACACTTCATCTCACATTGCTTTGCGATCATTTCGACACCTAACGTGTGGTACACCATGTTCGGTAAAAGCTGGACACCCATGATTGTCTTTCACTGGTGAGTTCATCTTTTACCACAGAGCCGACGATTGAATGAATATTGGAGGGGGTGGGGCGGGATATGAAAATCTGGGTTTACACGGAATTGATTACGGCATAGAAAATATTGCTGTTGTTGGCACTCCGTCGCTTACGACGTCGAGGGTTCCAGTTGATCCGATCAACGGAACAGCCTGCTCGTGAAGTTAACGTGCAAGCGGCTGAGCATCCACAGGCACGTGTACCCTTAACGTAGTTCTCGGGGATATTCAGCGTGACAAGGCTGACCCTTTGAATTACAGGCACAACAGAAATAGGAAGTAAGAGTGAGAGAAAGTTGTGGTGAAAGAGTACAGCAGGGTTCACCATCATCCCCTGCCGGAGCCTCGTGGAGCTTTTTTATGTGTTTTAGCTCAATAAACACTCACAACGCCCGGTCTGCGAATCGAAACCGCGATCCTATGACCGCGAGTCCGCTGCCCTAACCACTGGGCCATTGCGCCTCTACGGCATAGTAAATAACAGGCATGGAAAATAACATTATACAAAAGGAATAATAACTGTAATGATGATGACGCCATTAATTATTACATATAAGTCACAACAAATAAAGAAGGATATTTATTTATTTCTTAAATATAATAAAAAGAGAAAACCAGATCAATATTTCTGTTTAGATTATTTTATTTATTTTCTGTCAAAATATTTTAAATAGCTTCTTTACAATCCATAATGTTTCTTTAGGACTGTGTATACGTATAGATGTGTGCATAAGTATATATGAATATGCAAAAAAATTATTGGAGTTTTTCTGTTTCATTGCGATATAATGTAGTACAAAATATTTTTGTACAGTTATAAATATAGATCCGTATTTGGAGACAGTTGTATATAGAGAAACAATTTCCACGAAGATGTATTATATACAGACAAGTTGTCTGTCTTTGTTTACATATAAAGCTGGCTAAAAACCTTTAATTGTATTCTATAGAAGTGTGTGTGTGTGTGCGTGTGTGTGTGTGTGTGTGTGTGTGTGTGTGTGTGTGTGTGTGTGTGTGTGTGTGTGTGTGTGTGTGTGTGTGCGTGCGTGTGTGTATAGATAACTATCATTAACAATAACAGAGACTACGACAACATCACCTCTAGCAATAAAGGATATTCTTATTTGACGCTTGACCTACAAGTAATAGCAGCCAAATTTCTCTTAGATTACATTCTAAACAGCTTTTACAAAAATTGTCACGTGTGCGGCGGGCGTGGGGCGGGGGCGGGCTTCACAGGGCTGGAAGATTCTGATCCAAGACGTCTGTGTTTGGAGTAAATCACAAAAACGACAACAAAATGGCGAAAGTGAAGATAGTAAGAAACATCCACAACGCAACTTCATCAGTCAGTACAAAAGCAGTAACAAGCAGCAACAACAACAACAATATTATCAGCAACAACAACAACAGCTGCACGCATCGTCGGTATATAATGTAATACTTAACTCGATGACATGTGAAATTAAAATCTTGTTTGAAAACCTGCTGGACAATTGACCCAAAACTGACACCAACAGATCTGGTTTCAGTTTGGAGTCGATTCCAAACACACACGCATACACTTGCACGCACGCTTGCGCGCACAGACACACATACGCACGCACGCACGCACGCATACACTTGCACGCACAAACACACATACACACACACGCAACGACCCACGCGTGCATTCATACATGTATATACCAACACATGCATACACGTATACACAAAAATTTGTGTGTGGACATACGCAACAATGCATTCTTGCGTTAGATGTCAGGTTTAATGTTTCATTTAATAAAAGAGAAACAGGGACTGACAGCCAGACAGACAGACAAACTGAGACACATATACCCAGATAGAGACAGGTAGACTGAAAGAGGCGGGAAGAGGGAGAGAGAGAGAGGATGACAGGCAACATGAAGAATAACGACAAAAAGGATACAGGAAGCAAGTGATTGGGTTTCGATTTTAAATTAGGCACAAAAATGTAAATGATACTACTACTACTACTTCTACTACTACTACTTCTACTACTACTACTACCACAGCCGCCACCACTAGCACAACAACAACTGTTGCTACCACGTAAAATAATACGTTAAAATTTATAGATAAATAAGGAAGAGTGTGTGGAATAACGAAAGTTATAAAAAGGAGAAAGATATGACGGAAGGCATAGAAACATGGACTTGAAAGCATATTGCTAGGAATAGTTAATGAGTAAACAGGTAGCAAGGACGGAACGAGACGACATATCACCATACTTATTTTGAGGAAGCAGAGAATAGTAACGTTTCGGATAAAATCTTTCGTCGAAAGTGTGGATGAGTAAGAGGAGCAAATGAAAATTCAAATGACTTTCAAGAATTTATTTCTCTTCCACCTCACTGCATAGCATTAGAATTGAGGGAAAATATTCTCAGGTGAGTTTAATTCATATTAAATGAAATGCATATACCGTAGAAGACACACGTCTGTAATAAACATTGTTCAAAAACTTCTATTAACTGATTTCTAAAAAAATAGGAGAAATAAATTTCCCAATACGGGCGTTTAAGATCTAAGACACAAAATAAAAGGAACTAACTCTTGTAATATCAGCTCATTGAGATTTTGGAAAATAAAGATGTAGATTAGTGCAGTACATGCCTTGAAAATCAACAGGTGGCAGTTATGAACATGTTTCGCTCCTATTCGATCTCCTCGGTGAAGCACGTTGAACTTATCTGACTCTACTGTTTGTACTATGTATATCACTAATTTCAGAATATCTCTAGGAACGCTAACCACATAGAACTTAGCAGTTTTTGAGGACAGCAGTACTGCTTTCAAGATCAAATAAATAACAAACAAGGAAGTTTCCTCGAAGTTTTTTGCTTTAATATTGTAAGACAAAGTTACAGAAAATTTCGTTGACTGTTTATCGCAGGCAGAGAGAGGTTGAATGAAAAAGGAGATGAAGAATACCAAGAATGAGGGAAATAGAGAAAATAAATGGAATATGCGAAAGAGTAAAGATCGATGTGTCAAAATTATTTTGTAATTTGATAAATTCATCTTTTTACACTAACAAATATACACTTCTGTTAATCAAATATAGAGTTTTGTAAAGTCACTAAAAATTCCTTCTTTGTCAATTCAACAGTACACGGAGAGGTTGTACTTCTGTTAATGGCACCAAGCAAAACAAGAGCATGTCCATGTTAACTCCCGTACATGCTAGAAAATAAAACGTAAAATAATATTGGCCATCATCTATACAATATATTCATAGACTCCATTCAGATCAACCTCCACTTACCTACAAAAATATACACGTCTACAAAGCTGACTCCTCTGTATTCGTAATATTAATTCGTCTGTCGCTGAGACACATCACATGACCTTATTTATTACGCAAGCCATTCTTTTCTTTGCACCACGTGACTTCATACATTGTAAATAGAGCAGAGATCCAGACTTCATCATTTTATTTCTCACAAACATACACGCACATTCACGCACGCGCATAATCGCTTGTATATACTTTGATAATATTTTCCTTCTGTCTTTTTTTCTTTCCTTTTTCTAGTGGGGTGTCATCCATTGTACTTTTATGCAGTCAACAGAATTAAGTAAAACATACTCACACCAATGATCGCGTATGCCTGTCATAGTGTGTACAACTCATATATGTTTGTACATGTGCGTGCCAGTGTAATTATATATGTGTGTGTATATATAGTTATATATATATATATGTGCGTGTGAGTGTGTGTTTGTGTGTGTGTGTGTGTATGTATGTATGCATGTGTGTATGTATGTATATATGTATATTTATATACATATATAAATATAAATATTTATTGTAGGAAGAAGGAAGCTTCAAGCAAACCGTATCTATCTATCTATCTATCTATCTATCTATCTATCTATATACATATATATATGTATATATATA
>NC_068983.1:151488815-151489652 GCF_001194135.2 Octopus bimaculoides | reverse complement strand
TGTGTATATATATATATATATATATATATATATACTTACGTATAAGAGACCAAAGTGTATCCGCATAAATTTCAGGATATTTAGACACACGGACATCTGTGAAAGAGACAGATACTCACAAATATGCATTAAATATATATCCTATCACTTGTACAACAACCACGTCTATTTGTTAATATCTGTCTGTCTATCTGACAGAAACGTTAGCACGCCGAGCGAAATGCTTAGCGGTATTTCGTCTGTCTTTACGTTCTAAGTTCAGATTCTGCTGAGGTCGTCTTTGCCTTTCATCCTTTTGGAGTCGATAAATTAAGTACCAGTTGCGAACTGGTATCGATCTAATCGACTGGACCCCTTCCCCAAAATTTCGGGCCTTGTGTCTAGAAAAGAAAAGAAAAAATATCTATCTATCATTATATGTTTGGCTGTGCAGTAAGAGGCTTGCTTCCCAACCGGGTTCAGTCCCACTGCGTGGCACCTTGGGAAAGTGTCTTCTACTATAGCCTCGGACCGACCAAAGCCTTGTGAGTGGATTTGGTAGATGGAAACTGAAAGAAGCCCTTCGTATATATATATATGTATATGTGTGTGTGTGCTTCTTATTTGACTGTGTTTGTCGCCCCAACATCGCTTGACAACCGATGGTGTGTTTAGTCGCCGCAACTTCGCGGTTTGGCAAATGAGGCCGATAGAATAAGTACTAGGCTTACAAAGAATAAGTCCTGGTTTCGATTTGTTCGAATGAAGGTGGTGTTCCAGCATGGCCGCAGTCAAATGCCTGAAACAAGTAAAAGAATAAAAGAATTTTGATATATGTATATATATATATATATATAT
>NC_068983.1:151487041-151488725 GCF_001194135.2 Octopus bimaculoides | reverse complement strand
GTCAGCATACATACAGTTGTTATAGAATATAACCAGTTATTATAGATGGACTGGGTGAGCCAGACAGAAACACACGCACACACACACACACACACATATACACGCACACATGCTCACACAGATAAAAAAACAGACATATTACCGAATGAACAGACAGTCAGACAAACAGACAGACAAATCGTCTCTGCTGCAAAATTACTTAAAATTTCGTATGCTGCTCCACATCATACAACCTCCATCCTCCAAATATTATCTCCACCTTCCTCCTCCTTCCTTTCCATCCACCCCCCATGCACCTCTGTTTCATCCTATTTGAAACGCTTTATTCTTTTTTTTTTCTTTTGTCCCGCTACGTATTTTTATTTGTTGCTTTATTTTTGTATATTTTTTTTCTACTTTGTTTTTTGTTTTGTTTTGTCTCGACTCCTCTGTCACTCTGTCACAACACTACTGTGTTCCAACCACCATTCCCATAAAAATTATCACCACCACCGCCACCGCCACCACCACCACCACCACTGCCACCTCTACCAACACCACCAACAACACCAACACTACTACAGTCACCACCATCATCACCAACACCACAACCACCACTACAACCGCCACTACTAGCAACACCACCACCTCTACCACTACCACTACCGTAACAACTACACTTACAGCCACGAACAGAACACTGAGGTATCACTAGCTCCAACACAGACGCAAGCACCACTGCCACCACTACCAACACCATTACTACTACAGCCACCACCATCACCACCACCATCACTACAACCACCGCTACCACTGCCACCACCAATACCACCACCAACAACACCAACACTACTACAGTCACCACCATCATCATCAACACCACAACCACCACCACAACCGTAACAACAACACTAACAGCCACGAACACTAAGGCATCACTAGCTCCAGCACGGACGCAAACACACGACTGCCACCACTACCAACGACACCATTACTACTACAGCCACCACCATCACCACCACCATCACCACCACCACCATCACTACAACCACCGCTACCACTGTCACCACCAATACCACCAACAACAACAACAACACTACTACAGCCACCACCACCACCAACGCTACCGCCACTACCACCACCAGCGCTACCACCACTACCACCACCACCACGATCGTAACAACAACACTAATTACAACGAACACTAAGGCTTCATTCACTAGCTCCAACACGGACCCAAACACTTCAACTACGCTCTTTGAATTTACAAGCAACCCTCGCCATTATGACAACCAAATCTAACACTATTATTGCTAAGCCACTATTGAGGCAAATTCCAATGCACAACTACCACGGCGAACTGTTACCATCAGCACCATACTACTATGAACACATGTAGAAAGCTTGATAACTGTCGAGAGATTTCTCGGCTCTGAAACCATTGGTAGCTCTGTTAATTCATAAAATAGAGAATATCTTTTCACCAATGCGGTGCTGAACAGTCATTGTCACTGCTGCATATCAGCGCATGTATATGTATGTGTGTGTGTGTGTGTGTGTGGTCAGAAGATTGCTTCCAATCCTTATGCGTTCGTGTGGCACCTAGGGCAGGTGTCTTCTGCTACAGCCGCGGATTGAACAAGCCCTGGCAGTGGGACTAGGACTAGAAGACGGGAAACGAAGAGAAGTACTGTCATATATATAT
>NC_068983.1:151486560-151487031 GCF_001194135.2 Octopus bimaculoides | reverse complement strand
TGTGTGTGTGTGTGTGTGTGTGTGTGTGTGTGTGTGTGTGTGTGTGCGACCGGTAGAATGAATTCTAGCTCGACTAGAATTCTTCAATTGGTGCTCCAGCGTGGCCGGGCTACGACTAAAAACAAATAAAAGATAATATGCATATAGAGTACATATTTTTTATTGGTTTCAGTCATATGATGGCCTCCGACTCAGGACTGAAACATATACTAGAATAAGAAAAATAAAGGAACATATATATATATATATATTTATACACACACACACACACACACACACACACACACAGACACACAGACACGCTAGCACGTGTGTGTGTGTTTGTGTGTGTGTGTGCCTAAAACACTCCTTTATACGTACTGCATTTACAGACACAAATAAACGTATATATTTATAAACTACGTGTAATACACGTATCTGTGCAGATATTTACATGAGCATCACATGTAGTTTATGAATATATATATATAT
>NC_068983.1:151485498-151485826 GCF_001194135.2 Octopus bimaculoides | reverse complement strand
TATATATATATATATATATATACACAGATATATCCATACACACATATATATATATACATGCATACATACATGTAGATATATATATGTGTGTGTGTATGTGTGTGTGTGTGTGTGTATATATATATGTATGCATGTATTTATGTGTGTATGTGTATGTCTGTATGTACGTATGTATGTATATATGAATATATATATATGTATGTATGCATGTATGTTGTATATGTATATATATACATATACATGGAGAGAGAGAGAGTTGTATCTTTATATAAACATATATGTGCACGCACAAAAGCCCATATAAATATGTACGTATATATATATATAT
>NC_068983.1:151483513-151485100 GCF_001194135.2 Octopus bimaculoides | reverse complement strand
TGCTCATACATTCCTCCACCCAGAATCTACTCATCACGGAGACCACCAACTGCTGAGAAACAATCGTGATGCACCCAGCATCCATCCCGAACCTCTGCACCCGTCGCATCATCATACGTCGCTTTTTACGATTATATTCATCGCGACGACAGAAACGGCAGGGCGCCGAACTAAATGGCTTGCAATACTGAGTTTTGTTTGTGTACGTTTACTTGTATCCTTGGAGGGATCGATAAAATATTTATTTAAATGTTATTTTAGCCATATATAATATACATGAAGGCTTACGATCATAAAGCTGCGTGTTCGATTCCTGGCGACGCGATGCGTCTCTTGAAGAAGACACTTTATTTTACGTTGCTCATTTCCACTCACATCTCCACTCAGCTTGCAAAAGTGAGTAGTGTCTGTATTTCAAAGGACCAACCTTGTTACTTTATTGTCACGCTGAATCTTCCTACGTTAAGGTTACGGATGTTTGTGGAGTGCTCAGCCCCTTGCACGTTAATTTTACGAGCAAGGACCAAATGAAGCATTTGTTGGCATGAACCACCACCTGAAGGCCGTTATAAAATGCTCAGTTCCACGATCTGTGATGTCGGTGTTGAAACTGTTCGGCAACCTTGATCAAGCCGATCTACGATCCAGCATATTCCATTCCTGGTCATCGCGTTGAAGATACCCAGAACAACACTAACAAACGTGTGATTTTTTCCTAAGAAACTAGGATGTAATCTGAGTAAATGTGGTTGTTATTTCCAGTAGGTTGGTCACGTAGTGTATCCTTCATCGGATCGTGCAATCTGTAATACATTACGGTGCCTCTTAGGATCATTACAATAATACAATCCGTTTTTAAGCCATATCTCTGCAAAACTCGAGTATGTACCATACTATTATATAGTACTCAGTCTATTGGACAGGCCGCTACACACTCACACACGCACGCACATACACACACACACACATACACACACACTCACAAATGTCCAAGAATTGTGGTTTCCAACGTTTCTGTAACCTACCGACCCTATCAACCTTCCTATCCCTAAGAGACCTGACACCCTAATTTACTTTAAACTCCAAAGAAAAATGTGATACCCTAAATGAGTTCTCTCACTCTCTCCACACTCTTGCGTAGGGGGAATACGGATTTCGACATCTTTTGACAATTATTTAAACTGGGACTGCACGCTATCACTTGGCAACGATTTAATCACCAGCTGGCTTCAAAATCGAACTGACCCCGTGTGTTCTGTCGTCACTGCAACATTCTATGATTCTTTGAACTAACTTCATTTCTCCATTCCACTTTCTTAATTTAACTATCTCTATAATGACTCCATAGATTTCACACTAAACCCGTCGTTTCCCAGTCGTTGTTCTCAAAATCTAAACATCTAACACCGCTGTTTTTTTGGGGTTTTTTTTTTTTTTTGCTTTTGTTTTTGTTTCTATTTCGATACTGCAATGTTCAAACTGGATGTCAACTGCATCAATATCGCCAATCGAGGAGAGAGTTCGAAGAAGTGCAAAAATCAAAGTACTGATCTTTCTTCTCTGAAATGAAAAAAATGGTAAGTAGAT
>NC_068983.1:151481686-151483387 GCF_001194135.2 Octopus bimaculoides | reverse complement strand
TAGCTTACCAACCACATGGTCCCGGGTTCAGTCCCACTGCGCGGTATCTTGGGCAAGTGTCTTCTACTATAGCCTCGGGCCGACCAAAGCCTTGTGAGTGGATTTGGTAGACGGAAACTGAAAGTAGCCCGTCGTATATATGTATATATATATATGTATGTATGTGTGTGTGTGTGTTTGTCCCCCCAACATCGCTTGACAACCGATGCTGGTGTGTTTATGTCCCCGTAACTTAGCGGTTCGGCAAAAGAGATCGATAGAATAAGTACTAGGCTTCTAAAGAATAAGTCCTGGGGTCGATTTGCTCGACTAAAAGGCGGTGCTCCAGCATGGCCACAGTCAAAAGACTGAAACAAGTAAAAGACTAAAAGAGTATATATTTCGTCTATCTGGGTTTTACTACTTTTTCAGTACTTTCAGGTGCCTTTTGATACTCTCCTTTCATAGAATCATAAATTGAATAGTTGTAGTATACTGGTTCAAATCACACCTCCCTCCTGCTACAATGCATATCACTAATTTCAGTTACAGTATCACTAAGAATGATAGCTTAACACACAACTTGTCTTGTACTAATATCCTGTACACATTCGCTCACTTAGTTGCGTTATATAGACTCTCTCTCTCTCTCTCTATCTCTCTCTCTCTCTCTCTCTCTTTCTCTCTCTCTCTCTATCTCTTTCTCTCTCTCTCTCTCTCTCTCTCTTTCTCTCTCTCTCTCTCTCTCTCTCTCTCTCTCTCTCTCTCTCTCTCTCTCTTTCTCTCTTATACATGTGCACGTGTCTGTCATTTTGTGTCATTTTTATATCCCCGAAACTTAACAGTGTGAGAAACAGACCCAATAAAGTGTGTGACATCAGATTGATATAACTACTGGGGTCGACATGAAACATTATATATGTATGTATATATATTCATACTCATATATATACACATCTATTAAGGTATCAAATCATTGTAACTTTCAGTCTATAAATTTATATTATTTTTACATATAACTTCTATCCACGTATCTATCTATCTATCTATCTATCTATCCATTTATCTATCTTTTTTTTCCGATCCCTTTTGATCGAACTCCCGCCCTTTTTTTTTTCTTTCCTACGATCCATTTAGATCGAACCCCCACTTTTTTTTTCTCTCTCCTTCCCCTTCCCAAAAAGAAATGCTCTACATTGTATTTGTCCCTTCTGTGTAAAGCCCTGTGTGGCTAATAAAAAAATGTATCTATCCATCCATCCATCTGTCTGTTTATCTGTCTGTCTGTCTGTTTGTGTCTCAATCTATCTATCCAGCCATTTATCATTTATCTATCTATCTATCTATCTATCTATCTATCTTTTCTCAGCCTAATAGATGCTATTACTGAAATAAGAGTTTATACATACTCATTTAATCACCTAAATTTCTCTTCTTGCAGTTCGTTCATTTTCTCTCTTTCTCTGTTACTTTAAATCTTTCCCAATCTCTTACTTCTCTGTTTCTACACCTATCTCCATCTGTCTCTCATCCGATCATCTTTCATTCCCTTTCTTTTGCTGTCGTCTCTCTCTTTCTTTATCTGCATAGAGAGCTGGAGAGAGAGAATGACGAAACCTGAAACCTCTACATACATACTTGCGTGCATGTATGTTTGCACGTAAGTATGTATGTGTATATATATATATACATACATACATGTATATATGTATATGTATATAT
>NC_068983.1:151474797-151479797 GCF_001194135.2 Octopus bimaculoides | reverse complement strand
GATGATGATGATGATGATGATGATGATGATGATGATGATCATCATCATCATCATCATCATCATCATGGTTAGGCCTTCTGAGATGCTGCGAAACGTCAATAAACACATTCTGAACATATGGAGATTCTGCTATATTCGGGGTTTAATTTCATCGTGATATTAGACACACTTTGTTAACACATTTCTGCTTATATATATGTGTGTGTATGTGTATGTATGTGTGGGAGTCTAAGCGATGCGTGTGTATTTGTGTGTGTATGAGAGAGAGAAAGAGAGAAAGAGAGAGAGACACAGAGAGAGAGAGACAGAGAGAGACAGAGAGAGACAGAGAGAGATTGTGAGGTGGGTAGAGGGATTCGTATAGACAGCCATACAAACAGAATATGTTGAGAGAAAGAGAGAAGTCTGAGTGTATATGCGTGTGCCTAGTATCACCTATGCGTGTATGTATGTGTATATAAGATTTTGTGTGTGTTTGTGTGTGTAGGGGGTGTGAAACAAAAGCCAGACAGCTAGACGAACAGACATTAAGCTACTTCTCATATCTTAATGTAAGAATTATAAAACTTTTTTATCATCTGCGCTTTAATATATTCTTGGTAATAAACCTAAGTACCAGTGAAATATTGGAGTCGATGTAAGTGACTGTTTCCTCACTCCCACCAGATGTCAGGCCTTATATTGATATAAGAAATCAATAGCCTCTTGGACATAAGAGATATGTTGTTGCTAGACCCAAGTCAGCCCCTATCGAGTTCACTTACGATCCACAGAAATTCAGATGTGAGACTCTTATCTATTTTTCTACCATGGCGCATTTGTAATGACATTTATTTACCGTTTAGTCAAAAAGAGAAGGATCACTCTCATGACAATTTGTTTTCTCACTCCATCTGAGACAAAATGGCGGAAATTATCCTCAAACTGGTAACCTACCCCGAGTGTTTGCAACAGTGTGAACTCCGATGTAGGCACCTAAGAACCGGCTGATGGTGCGCCCTTATTATTTTTTTTTATTACTCAAGGTTTAATTAGAGAAAGAGACAGCGTTTATTTCTGTTCTTTTAGATTTTTGTGGCTCTATATATTGAATAGCTACTTTTTATATAGTATGGTTGAAATGGACAAGTAAACGCTTTCATTAAGATGCGGGAGGTGGACCTTGTAACTGAATTAGAAATGATATGATAAATATTGGTTCCAAAATTCTGGTACAGGGCCAGTAGGTTCGTGGAAGGGAATAAATTGATTGCATCGACTACAGTACGTATTTTATCGAACAGATATTTATTTTATCGACCCCGAAACGATAAATAGCAAAGTCGACCTCGGCGGAATTTAAACTCAGTGCGTTAAGACAAAGGATATGCTTTAAGCGTGCTAATGATTCTGGCCAGCTCGCCGCCTTAAATTTATGATAAATATAGGATACAAAATAGGATTCAAACACTGATTAGAGATATTTTATTTTCTATTGAATCTGTTGCAAAGATTCAGGCCAGTGCACAACAAAGAGCCATGGGCACTGCCTGTATTCTTGACTAAAAGAAGAAAAAATAAATAAATAAATAAATAAATAAAAGAATACGGTTGGTTGCAAAATAAGTAGGGCATCGTATAAATTAGCTCGGTACTACCAAGTCAACTTCGTTTAAATTCTGCCGAACGTTTAGAATTATTTATTTCTGCATTAGTACTTTTAGGGTCGTTAAAATATCGAAATTAGTCAGATACTGTCTCCGATATAATCTATTCTACCCACTTCCTCCAAATGTGTGACCTTGTTCTTATGTTAGAACTCGAAGCTGTATTGGGTCGTACATTTCTTCACAATGTGACGGTGGCTGTATTATTTATACCAAGTATAGTTCTCCATGTGTTCTGTTATTTACTGGCAAATGTCACTGAGTTAACAAAAAAAAACAAAAAAAAACTGAATAGTATCGAGTTAAATTCTTGGGGATTATAGTTATATACCAGTACATTCTGGGTTCAAATAACATCAAGTTCAACTTTTTATTCTCTTGCCTTGAAATATTTATAATTTAAGTCAGCAGTTCTCAACCGGAGTCCATATGGCTCTTGTCGATTCATTTTATTGTTAAAATTTATGTGAAATAAATTGCTTAAACTTCTACAATACGCAAAGATATTAAAATTTTTTACGACTCCTAATTATAAAAATATAGTAAGGTTTATATATATATATATATATATATGAGAGTATTGTAGTTCGCTTGAAGCATTGTGTATTGTTTGTAAAGAATAAAATGTTTACAATGGTACAACAATGCACTATAAAACAAAAAAAAGACTATATATTTGTTGTAATTTGGTTATCTATAGTCCGATGATATTTCGGAATTACAATTCCTTCTTCAGATCTTCTTAGATGGAGTCTCTGCTATAATATATATATATATATACTTTGAATTGCTATTGAGGTCCAGTACAATAAAATAGGAATCGAAGGAGTTCACAGGCAAAAGAAATTGGTTGAGAACTACTGATCTAAGTAAATGATTCCATCAACGATGATCCTTCAAAATTTCTGGATTTAAGTGAATATAAAACATTATTTCGGCTTAGAAACGATGACGTAAAGTAGTGGACATATGCGATTATGTGGTGTTCATGCTTAATTTGAGGACACGTTATTCATGTAAGAGAACAGAAATGAAGATATAAAAATGGTGATTGAAAACGAAGTCAAGGCCTCAACTTGCTGGATACTTATCTTTTCTACTCTGAGATAAACTCCTAACGGTGTTTGAAAATTTCCCTTTTTAAAGTAGATGATCACTTGAAGAATATCGCTTAGGGCTATAAAATAAGGAGGGATCCACTTGTAGTCCTTTCTTGTTTATCGGTGAATTTTAAGGAGGAATTTAATATTATATAGGAGAGTGTGCATGTGCGAATGAGTGTGTATGTGTATTTATGTAAGTGTGTGTTTATGTGTAAGATGGTGTATATGCCTAAACACTCGAGTGTGAACAAAACGAAAAGAGACTCAATACTGAAATAAATGTCATATTTCTTAATACTTTTAAGGCGACGAGCTGGTAGAATCGTTACCCCGCTGGAGAAAGTGCTTAGCAGCATTTCGTCTGTCTTTACGTTCTGAGTTCAAATTCCACCTTTCGCGATTAATGAAATAAGTACCAGATGAGCACTGGGGTCGAAGTAATCGACTAGCTCCTTCTCTCAAATTTTAGGGCTATAGTAGAAAGGATATTTCTTGATATTTTGATCCTAGCTGAAACTTTACAAATTTACATCAAAACAACATTTCGTACCCTCCTTCTATAATTCCCTGGCATTGCTATACATTCTTTTCTACTCTAGGCACAAGGCCCGAAATTTTGGGTGAGGGGGGGGATAATCGATTAGATCGACACCAGTGCGCAACTGGTACTTAATTTATCGACCCCGAAAGGATGAAAGGCAAAGTCGACCTCGGCGGAATTTGAACTCAGAACGTAAAGACAGACGAAATACTGCTAAGCATTTCGCCCGCCGTGCTAACGTTTCTGCCAGCTCACCGCTTTGCCATTGGTATACATTGTTCATCATTAAAAGGAATTATTCCATCAGATTTCGGACATTGGATTTATATTCGACAGGTGACAGAGTAAATGTACTGCGGTACTTACTGCGGTCTCTATGCATTCTCAGTTCGATTCTCGTCAATATTACCCTTGTGTTTCCTCCTCCTCACGCTAACGAGAAATAAATCACCAATCAAATGACGTCATTGATGATAGAGTCGATAACCCGCATTTCTAAAATTTAGTTTTGCCGGATAAAATATTTTGTGATATTTACATTCAGGGTTCAATTACTGCTAAGTTCAACTTCACCGTTCACACCTCCAGCGTCAATAAATTACATTACCATTCAAGCACACGGATTAATGGTATCAACTAATCCCCATCCCTCAAAACTGTTCCTAAGTTAGAAACAATAAACCGGCGTTGGAGAGGAAAATACTCTCCTCCTTCGAATTTGTCAAAACATAGGGGAGTGTAATAGAAATGGTTAGAAATCATGAATGGAGCTGTTTAAAACATACGCCTAGAGAATGGGAAGTAATAGTAGAGTGAGACGTTGTGGCTTTCGTAGTCAGGGTGAGCCTAGATTTAGGAAATTCCTTGATTAGCCCAGTTGGAGGCTCTCCTGAATTAGGATGACTGCACATTCGTGTATTTTGTATATTATGTATTCCGCCTTTTTTTATATATCATTTCTGTCTCTCCCGTTCTCATTTATCTTTTATCTAGTCTTTTTTCTTTTCTTTTTTTTTGTAAATACCCCGTTGTAACCTGCCATTGCAACATCTCCTTCATCGGACAGCCGAGCAGCGTATAAAGAAAAAAACTATCGTCACCTTTATCATCATGATCATCATGATCATCATCATTTTTATTGTTGTTGTTGTTGATGTTACTTAGGGGATTGGATTGCTGAAACAACAAAATAGCAGAGCTAATGTCACGTGTCATTTATTTACGTCTGTCTCTTTACGTTCTATGTTCATATCTGGTCGGAGGTGGTGACTCATTGTACGGGGGTCAGTTGATCTGACATTCTGTCCTCCCACTCAAAATATTAGAGATCGTGCATAAATAAGAAATAAGTAAGGAAACAGAGTTAAGGGAAATAAGCCAAGTAAGGCAATCGCATGAATCTAAGTTAAGAAGTGTTGTAGTGAATGATATATACTAAAATAGAATTCTCTAATTGAAATTTACCTCTTTTTGGGAAAGGAGAAGGAAGCAAAGTCTTATAATTAATTGTTAACAATTGTCAAAGAGAAAAGATAAATTCAAGAAATTAGGAAATAATTTCACAAAATAAGTTTATGTGGTTTACGGTCATATCACGTTGAAAGTACCGGTTTTCGTCCGATCACCGAAGTTAAGCAACGTCGAGCCTAGTGAGTACTTAGATGGGTGACTGCTTAGGAAACCTTGGTACTGTAAGCGTTTCACACTCTA
>NC_068983.1:151471318-151471875 GCF_001194135.2 Octopus bimaculoides | reverse complement strand
CTCTTTTGCCGAACCACTAAGTTACGGGGACATAAACACACCAGCATCGGTTGTCAAGCGATGTTGGGGGGACAAACACAGACATACAAACACACACACACACATACACATATATATACACATATATATGATGGGCTTCTTTCAGTTTCCGTCTACCAAATCCACTCACAAGGCATTGGTCGGCCCGAGGCTATAGTAGAAGGCACTTGCCCAAGATGCCACGCAGTGGGACTGAACCCGGGACCATGTGGTTGGTAAGCAAGCTACTTACCACACAGCCACTCCTACGCCATATATATATGTAGACCTGTTTTTAGATCATAGGTAGTAAAATTATCGTCCTTACGCCTACTCCATTAATCTCCAGAATCCACACAACTACCAACGCCATCTCTTCACTTTTTTTTCTTTTCCTCTCTACTAAATGTTACATTTTCTTCACACTCACCTCATCACTCTTTCTCATTCTCATCTATATCCCACTCTCAGCCCACCATTTCTCGCATACTCTCTCTCTCTCTCTCTCTCTCTCTCTCTCTCTCTCTCTCTCTCTCTCT
>NC_068983.1:151470703-151471308 GCF_001194135.2 Octopus bimaculoides | reverse complement strand
TCACTGTCACTCTCACTTTTTCTTTATATCTCTCATACATACTCCATCCCTCTCACTCTCTAATATTCTCCTACTCCAGCTCACTCACTGACGTAATATGAAATACAAGTCTAATATTTCAAGTTACACAATATATTCTATTATACTGGCAGAGAAATGTTTATAGTTTATTATACATACATGAGGAGGCCGTTTGAAGTGTGGGAGGCAGAGGGCGCTAGTGTATTGTGTTCGCGCCTCCCTTGACACTACTGTAGCGTCCTACATATTTATGTTATGGCCAAAATACAAGTGCGTATACACGAGTAAATCTATAAATAAATAATATATATAGGTATGTGCGTGTATGTACACAGATATACGCTTACATATATGTTCTGTATGTATTTGTATACAGCCATTCACACACGCGCGCATATGTATGTATGTATGTATGTATGTATGTATGTCTATATATATATACATGTGTGTGTATATATGTATATATATGCATGTACGTATGTATTTAATTCTGTGTGCAACTGTACACGTATCTGTGCATAAATATACATTATGTATATATATATTTATATATATATATAGATATACATATATATATATATATA
>NC_068983.1:151467939-151469617 GCF_001194135.2 Octopus bimaculoides | reverse complement strand
TATATATATATGCGTGTGTACGTGTTTTGAAAATTCGTGTCCATATCTGTCTGTCTGTATTGTATGTGTGCGTTTGACTGATGTATAGAATCTGACTGCAAATATTTGTTATGTTTGCATTTCATTACTACATATAATATAATATAACATAATATAATATAATGCTTACATTCTATGAGTAATATTGTCGTTTGTTTATATACATTTCACATCACTTGAGCTTGTGTCAACTTTCTGGTTGATCTTTGCACTAAATTGCTTTATATATGCCTTCATACTGTTGATGATGATAATGATTATGATGTTGGTGATGATGTTTTGATGTTCTTCTTATTGTTGATGCTGCTCAAGTCTTTTTTTTATGATGTGTTTGTTTCTCTTTCTTCGTTTTCCATCTTGAGATTTTTGTTCTTCTTCTCTACAGCTGTATATTTCTGCGGTTCTACGACAGAAGTTTCATCTTGTCATTGGACCTAATAGGAATAACAACTAAATTTGACCCCAAAAAAACACCCTGCAATCTCTGAGAATTTTAAAAAGCTGTAGCACGCATTTGATACGATAGTCCTGGATATACAGTGCCTGAATAATACAGCGTGGGCCTTAATAAGTCAGGCCCCAAATAAGGTTAATACGCTCCGGAAATGTCAAAGACAGGTTTCAATATTTCTGAAATTGAATACAATAAATAAAATAATGATGAATACCTACGCACTTGTACATGATGAACAAAATGTATAATAATAATAATAATAATAATAATAATAATAATAATAATAATAATAATAATGATAATGATAATGATAATGATAATAATAATAATAATAATAATAATAATAATAATAATAATAATAATAATGTGACAGAAAGATAGATACGAATAGGCCAGACATTACATTGAAGGACTTCAGACAAAAATCATGCCTCTTCATTGATATGTCTGTTCCAATCGACATAAATCTATCAGTCAAGGCCTCCCAAAAACTGAGCGGGTATAAAGATATTGAAATAGAAATTGACAAAATGTGGAACCTCAAGACTAAAGCAATACCTGTTGTCATAGGTGCCCTTGGAATGATAGCAAAAGAGGCTGATTCCTACTTATCTCAGATACCAGGAACCCCCAAAATGGCAGAAATTCAAAAAAACAGTGCTCATGGGAACTTCCCATATCCTACGTAAAATACTGTCTATGTAATTTCAAATTTTAAAACAAACTTATAATTTTCATATGCTTTCTTAAACATTCTCTTGAACAATACTCAGTGCAAAACCAAAGATATGGCACCCTAGTCATAACACAAACTTCTAACTTGTCTCTTGAGGTCTCTGGGGGAGACTTGAAGTCAACTTATACAAATACAAAGCAAAAATCAATCATAATAATAATAATAATAATAATAATAATAATAATAATAATAATAATAATAATGACGATGATGATGAGGGTGATAATAATGGGGATTTGAAGTTAGAAACACTTGGTAAAATCATCAAGTCGAAAGAGTCTCGGAGTTGGAGAAATGTAAGATTTAGTAGGACTTCCCTATTCAAACGGATAAGAAGTTATAAATAATAAACCGGACATAACAATGATTGACAGGGAAAGCGAAGGTGCTTACAATCAACCTATGGCGCCCGTTTGATTCTAGAATCATAAAGAAAGAGGTCAAAAAGC
>NC_068983.1:151466821-151467433 GCF_001194135.2 Octopus bimaculoides | reverse complement strand
GAGGAGGAGGGGAGGAGGAGGGGAGGTAGAGGACGACGATGATGATGATGGCGATGATGATTCCTTGCACTACAACAATAGCAAAACAAAACAATAAATCATTATTATTATTTTTCTTGCTATTGTCATTATTGTTTATATTATTACTTAATTTTATTGCTATTATTAATATTAGCATTCTTATGTTCAGACCTATTATTATCATTATTATCATCATTACTATTATGATAGCCGTTTCTAAGAATTTTATTCGTTTGAAGATAGGAAACCAGCTTGAAACAGAAGCCCAAATGACAATACCATACTGAAATTTCTACATTAGATGTATCACAAAGACAGATTTTCAGATTAAGACACATTTTCACTCATCCTACACTCCCAGAAGAGACTGGAAGCTATGTGAGTGCGTTTGTGTGTGTGTGTGTCTGTGTGTGTGTCTGTGTGTATTTGTGTGTGCGTCTGTGTGTTCTTTGTGTGCTTGCGTCTGTGTGTTCTTTGTGTGCTTGTGTGCTTGCGTGTGTGCATAATCGCATGTGTGATGTATATATATATACATACATACAGGGGCGTACTCACACGTGTATGAATTGCATAAATATACACATATTATAT
>NC_068983.1:151466487-151466811 GCF_001194135.2 Octopus bimaculoides | reverse complement strand
ATATATATACCAATGTATGCAATGATGTATATATATGTAATTACGTATATTTATATATACATGTATGTGTATTACATATATATATTTTATATATGCATATACATATATATAATTAAATACACATATACATATATATACGCATATACGCATATATACATATATATACACATTTATAAATAGGTATCTAGATATATACCTATGTATATATAAACATACACGAATATATATATATATATATATATATATATATTTCATATATAAATGTATACATATATACATATATATATACATATAAAATATATATGTGTGTGTCTATGTATATAT
>NC_068983.1:151462178-151464247 GCF_001194135.2 Octopus bimaculoides | reverse complement strand
ATATATATAACAAATAATAAATGAATATATTACGTCTACCTGTATATATAGGTGCATATCTGGGTACAGGACATTGCAAACAAAACGTAGACAAGAAAATAATAATAACCAGAGTACAGAAAACACACAAGCCACATAGAGAACATTTTCCTTCATCAGCTACCCCCATTTTACCACCGGCGTTTCGAAGAGTATATATATAATATTTACATGCTAGTACATATGTGCTTCACGATCCAGTTCCAAAACAAAAGTTATTGCCCGTTCTCTGAAAAGTTATGAAGTCAATATGTGTGTGTGTGGTGGGAGGTATAGTAGAAAACACCTGCCCAAGATAACGCATAGTCATACTGAACCCAGAACAATGTGGTTAAGAAGCAATCTTCTTACCACACAGCCACGCCTGGCTATACGCTAGCGTTTCTGTGACGATAGAGGTAAGCGGAGAAATAAAATCAAAAATGTTCCTGATCAATGGTGACATGGTGCTACAGTAGGCATTTCATTTTAACGAAGCAGGCGGCATGTGCGTGCGCACTGGAAACAGCAGCCAAATCTGCCTCTGTTGAACGATGAAGTCTCTGAGATATGAAAAGACGAAATACTGATGACTGGAACACTCCCTTAAAATCACACCGTTACCCTCTTAAAAGGGATAGGCCAGGGAGCTGAAAGTCACTGAGAATAGGGGGTGAGTGGAAGACGACAACGTAGAAGAAAGGCTGTAGAAACAGTAGAAGGAAAAGTGTGAAAAATGAATGCACATATGCACATTCACGACTATATTGCTTTCAGAGCTATGATCTCAGAAAAACGCACAGGAAAATTGACTGAAAGGTTAACAAGACAAAGTAGATAGATAGATAGATAGATAGATAGATAGATAGATAGATAGATAGATAGATAGATATATTTATTATTTATTATGCGCCCTCTTAAAGCCTAGATAGGCTCATGGGCTTGGTTTCCCGGTTTCTATGGCGTATGCGTTCCCCCCCCCCCAGCTGGACGGGACGCCAGTCCTTCGCAGCGTTACTCAAGAAACAGGAAGAAAGAGTGAGAGAAAGTTGGGGGGGGGGAAGAATACAACAGGGGTCGAACACCACCCCCTGCCGGAGCCTCGTGGAGCTTTAGGTGTTTTCGCTCCATAAACACACACACAACGACCGGTCTGGGAATCGAAACCGCGATCCTCCGACAGCGAGCCCGCTGCCCTAACCACTGGGCGATTGCGCCTCCACAGATAGATAGATAGATAGATAGATAGATAGATAGATAGATAGATAGATAGATAGATAGCCAGTCGGACAGACAGACAGACAGACAGACAGACAGGTAGACAGACAGGTAGACAAATAGATGGATGGATGGATGGATGAATGGATGGATGGATGGATGGATGGATGGATGGATGGATGGATAGATAGGGATGCTGGTAGAGCGAGTTATGCACACGCTCACACACATATACGCACAAATGTATGTAGATGTGTGTGTGTGCGAGAGAGAGAGAGAGAGAGAGAGAGAGAGAGAGATAATGAGAGTGAGAGAGAGAAAGAGTCAGTTATTAGCGACGGAGGTTGTATCAGATCAAAATAGCATTCTGTATACCTTACTTAACGTACATTATACCGTAGAAAGCCAGAAAAGTGCGGTGAGAGTGTGTGTACATACATAAATACAATATGTATATTAACATACGTATGTATGTGTACGTATACATGTTCGCGCGCGCGTGTGTGTGTACTTCCATATATTCCCACATATATGTACGTGTGTGTGTAGCACATACGTGAGAAACTGAGAAAATAAAAGAGATATACTGATAGACAGACCTCGCAACATACAGATAAATTGATGTAGATAGATATGTAGTCAGACAATTTCACCAAGAAGCAGACAGATCGTCAGACAAACAGATAGATGCAGGGATAATATATCAACTACTTAATTCCACCATATGTAACACACACGCACACACGCAATATATATGTGTGTGTATGTGTGTGAGTGTGTGTGTGTGTGTGTGTGTGTGTGTGTGTGTGTGTGTGTGTGTGTGTGTGTGTGTG
>NC_068983.1:151457933-151461098 GCF_001194135.2 Octopus bimaculoides | reverse complement strand
TATATATATATATATATATATATATATATATATGTATGTATATATGTATATATATGTGTATATGTCTATATACATACATGTATATATGTATGTATATATGTATATATATATATATGTGAGTGTATGTGTGTGAGTGTAGGTGTATACAAACATACAAATACACATATAGACTATATACACAGATCGATAGATAAGTGAATACATATAGTCATACGTACATACGTACATATAGAGACTCGGACACACAGATGCATCAGTTGACATATACACTCGTATATACACACAAGCACACACACACAGCCATACACACACATATACACATAGAAGTATCAACGATGAATATACAAATTGAGATGCTTATAAAATTCCATTTAAATATCATCATTGGAAATCGCAAATACAAATATATATTGAACAAGTGAGGGCGCGTATATATCTATATATAGATTGATACTTTAATAGGTTTCGGCCAGTATACATCCAGGCCATGTCTAACTTAATAGCACCACCTGGCGAAGTCATTCAAATAAGGATTCGGGCAACATGGCCCACTTAAGTAGAGAGTTATTGCTCACGGAGATGTATCTGGGTTTAGGAGGTTTATCCGGTAACTTTACGGTGTCTGTTTCTACTTTCATGTGTTTTGGTGTAATATTAAAGAGAACGGAGCCAATTGAAATGAAATAATTGTGCCGTATTGTTGTTATGAGATGCGAGTGTTATTTATGCTGTGGGCCCAAGCCTTGAGTGTATCTTAAAGGCGATGCCAACATCATTTGGGCAATACCGATAGAATATATTCCACATCATGCAAATGATGGAGTGTACTCGGTGGCGTTGGAGAGAATGAAGCTTGAGCTTTTCTAGTCGACCCCAATTGTCAATGCCTGTCATGTCATCTATCTTGTTTGTAATTGACCTTTGAGGTTCATCAACTTTCAAGATATCTTGTTTCATATGTCCACAGTGGACAACAGTATTCAGGCTGGAGTCTGGCAAAAGTGGAGAAGGGAGGGATAATGGTGTGGATATCTCTCGACTAGAAAGTTCTGAGAATCCGGGAACATATTCTGCGGGCCATGTCATCTTTGCTGTGTATATGAGTGGCCCAGCTTATGTTGTTGTCCACAATTACTCCCAAGTCCCTGATGTTGTTGGATGCCATGAGAGTTTCACCCAAAGGAAGGGAGTGTTGGAGTTTCAGAGTATCCTCTTTTCCGAAGTGAATTAACTCAAATTTGTCCTCGTTCGGCAGCATATTGTTCTTTTCCACCCATTGGATGACAGTCGGTAGGTCTGACTGAAGACATGTCCGGTCACCCTCTTCATTGATGACATTATAGTTCAAATTTACAGAAAACTAAAGACAAAGACAGGTGAAGGAACAACAAACACGTATATAAGTTTAACGCTCGGGAAGAAGGGAAAAGTTGTTGACGTTTCGAGCTTAAGTTCTTCGGCAGAAAGGATTGACAGGAAAAAAAAAAAAAAAAAAAAAAAAAAAAAAAAAAAAAAGATAACGGAGAGAGAAACAAAATGTGTTGGGGCTAATGGCTCAACATGATGAAATGGCCGGAAGAAAGAGGCAGAGTGAAAGGGAGTTAATAACGCTAATCCGGCCGAAAGGGTGGGTGCGCAAGCGCGCGTGTGTATGTGAGAATAGTGTGTGAGTGTGTGTGTGTGTGGATGGGGGTCAGTGTGTGAGTATGTATGTGTAGGCAAGCTAAAAATTAAATGGGTCTGTGTGTGTGTGTGTACAAGTAACCTAGTGCGTACATTTTGTGGAGTGATGTGCATTTCATGTACTTCTGCGTATGTGTGCGTATGAAAGTGTGCACATGTTTGTGAGCTTATCATGTGTGTTTGTGTGTGTGTGTGTGTTTGTGTTTGTGTGTGTTTGTGTTTGTGTGTGTGTGTGTGTGTGTGCGTGTGTGAATGAGTTTATCGTATATGAACATTTTTTCATACATAAATATGTGTATACATTTATATACATATAAGTATGTGTGTATATGTGTATGGGTGTTTGTATAAATCTATGTATGTGTGAGTACATGAGTGACTCTGTGTGTGCGTTGTGCATGTGTGTGTGTGTGTGTGTGTGTGTGTCTTCACTTAAACAGTATGCTTCTATCTTGTATAATAGATTACTTGTTTGCTTGTATTAAGTGACTCCTTAATTAATTTATGTTTAATGGATAGATTTAATTGGATGTGTAAATCTGCCACCGTAACGGAGACTGCCAGGCTTGATTCCGTCTGATGGTTGGGATTTCTATTTCTATTTCACAGATATTTAGAAAATAGCAAGAGATTTATAGAAAGTATCAAATAAAAAAAAGTTACATAAGCTACAGCGTTTCCTTTTACAAGATATACACCCAGGCAACGGTGAAGTCTACAAGCTGGATCCTTATTCGATTCCGAAGTGGATTATTCCAGTTCATAAGTTAACCCATTGAATCAGCACAAATGGGGGGAAAATTATACCAAAGACATTTTTACTGAAAACGTTAGGTGGAACCAGCATAACGTTCAGAAAACAGATTATCTTAATTATGTGCGCATATACAGACTCTCCGATGGTATTTACCATAGTATTTTTTAGTAGAGATACCTACAATATGCTGCTGAATGTTTATTGAAATAGGATTTCGAAGTTCTCTCCCTTGCCTATTTTGAGAGTATCTTTATTAACACTAAAGGTATTTTTTGGCTATCCCGTTAAAATTCTAAGTTAAAAATTAATATCGCCTCAACACATCAAGTATGGTAGCTTGCACTTAGATAAATGTTCTTCATACGGAAGACTCCTTTAGAAAATTTTCCAATGTCAGTATGTATATGTACGTGCGTGTGTGTGTGGGTGTATGTATCTGTGTGTGTGTGTATTATGTGTGCTCGTGTATATATATATATATATATATATATATATATATATATATATGTAAGCATATAGGCTTGGATGAATATTGGCGTTGTTCAGTGCGTCGACCAAAATAGACTATATGTGACGTCTCTCATTCTTGCAGACTTAGCCATTCGTTAAATACATACATAGACACCCATATGTATGTGTGTGTGTGTTGTGTGTATGTTTATACTACACACAAACACATACATATACATATGTACACATACATATGTATATATATATATATATAT
>NC_068983.1:151450490-151454429 GCF_001194135.2 Octopus bimaculoides | reverse complement strand
TATATTTATAAATAAACGCAGACGGCTTTGTAAGTTACGGAGAGAAAGCTACTATGGAAGACTCATAGTATATATATTTGTTTAAAAATATTATATGAAGTATTAGACAGTTTAAGAATGTATTAACTAAACTTGACAAAAATTGATGGCTAAGCGTTTGGTCTAATCTAATGCGCAAGGAGCCATGTTAGCGTTGATTTGTGGTTTGGATTCTTGCTGGGGTTAGCTCATCCTTTTTTCAATCATTTGTTTGAAGTTATCAATGGACACTTCAAATCGGAGAATAAAATATTATAATACATATATATATATATATATCCAATCTATATGGGCATGTCTGTGTACATATACGCACATAAACACGCAGTTCAGTCCATATTTAAAAATTTTAATTTTTACTTTGTTTTCTGACATGCTAATGTTTTGATTTTTATATGCGATGATAAAATTGTCGCTGTTGTTGTCCTTGTCGTTATTTCTCCTATAGCTTTTGTCTTCTATTTTTTGGGGGATGTTGGGGATTCTATTTCCACAAGTTATATTCTCTTTCATCATGTATGTCTCTGTAGAATTGTCTGAGTGCATATGTTTGCGTGTGATACGAATTCTAGCACGAAGTGCTAATGTTTTCGTTGTTGCCTTTGTAGTTTTCAGAAATTTTATGTAAGTTGTTTGCTACAATACCAGGTTTCTTCTGTGTTTTGTTTTCCTCTTTCTTTGCTGTTTTTTTCTTTTATGCTCAAGAGGGAAGAAGTTATATTATGATATTGAATGTGCCGTGTTGTTGGGGATTTTCTTGATATTTCATGCTTTGTTATTTTAGCGTTCTTTCGTAAAACCTTTTTAAAACATTGTCCGTTGATTGTGTGGAATGTGATATGTAAATTGTGTTATAGAATTGAGTCTTCTTGAAATTTGTACCTAGCATAACACATTTATGGTGTATACGTAAATTTGAAAAATCTAATATGGGTTTTAAGGTTTTGTTCCTATTCCTGTCTTAATATCCCCGAAAGCAGGTTTTTGTCCATACCGTTTATACATTACATCGTATTCATTCCCTTGTGCATTTTTCCATGGCTTTTTAACTTCTTTTATTGGAGAAGTTTCGTTCGGAAATGATCAAATTATCTATTGAAGTTCATAGATTTTACTTTATATTTATTAGGATGCATGGGGGATTTGCTTTGATCTTGAATAAACATACTCCATAGTATCGTTATTGTCACATAGTGGATTAGACGCGTATTTCTACCATTTATTTTCAGTTTTGATAAATAAGTGTTAACCGATTAACCAATGGATATAACTAACCACTTAGTCATGTATGCTTGTATAATTTGTTTGTATGGACTAGGTAGCCGGAAATGACGTATCGTATGTTTCTTTGTGTTGGTTACATAGTCTGCAGTTGGTGTTAGTTTCTTGTTTTGTTTTATTTTGTTTTTGTTTTTTATTTAATACATTTATTAGAAGACCATTGTGTGGTTCAGCACTGATCTTGTGAAACTAAAATCAGATCTTCCATTTATACTTTTACTTTAGAGATTTTCACCATTGTTTGCTTTCAAATTGGATTACTCTTGTTCAGTTCTTACAGAATTCAGAGGAATAAAGGCAGAACCCACTGACCCTTTTCAGGCTCTCCAAAGGCAACAACGGACGAAATTATCCTCGAAAATGGCGACCAACTACAGATGAGAAGGGAAGATAATTTCAAATAACAAGAATTTTCTCGAATTAACACGCCATTAAGAAAAACATGATTTCTTGGAGAAAACAGGACAGCCGTTGACTTGTTTCTTTTACAATAGGCAACTTCTGTGTGTTTTAAAAACATCCATATATTTAGAGGAGATGATTTATAAGCTTCTCCGTGATATTTGTCACAATTAAAAATTAGATTAGAGTTAGAGATAGTCTGCAGATTACTAGGTATAAGAAATAAGCTTGAAAAATTCTTCATGTAGAAATAGGTTTGGTTTATGCTGTCTTTTCTTTTTGTATTTCTATTTTTATATAATACTGTTAATATATTTTTTCAATATCGGGCTGCTTTATATCTGTGGAGTGTCTTTGTTATCCAGAAGTATAAAATAATGTCGAATATTTTTTTCTGAAATCAATTTTAGCCTGTCATGCTTAGAAATTTGTTTTTTCTTATGTCTCCAATTATTGCTCGCGTTACCAATAACTGTTATTTTCTTCCTTCATTTTTCGTTTCTTACAATATTTCCTTTAATCTAGTGTTTTCCGTATCATCAACCGCCCCGCTAGAGAGTATAGACATCAAGATAATATATATAATGTTCAACTTTACTAACCAGTCATATTTTGTTGGTTTTACGTTTTTCGTTTTTTCTTTATTTTGGAAGTTAACTACTGCAGTTTCATATCTACATCTTAAGTACTTTCATAAAAACTTGAGGACTTTCAGCTTGATGGCAACTGGTTAATTACTGTAACCAGAAATTGGAAACTATCAATTCCAGGTACTTTTGAATCGTTAAAGATTATGATTGTGCCGGAAATTGCATTTGGCTATTCTGGAACTAATAGTACCAGGAATATATTTTATCTGAATCACTTGTTACAATACACCATTTTCATCTCGACATAAAGGAGAAATTGTTTTTCGTTCAATCAAAAGAAATTTAATTTCTCTAATACAAAAAGAGGCCAACTTCATCTTCTTAGTTTATATTCCAGTTCTATAAGATGGAAGTCAAAATTGTAGAGTAAATGTCTGTTCATAAAATGGAGAGCAGCTTCAAGACTGTCAAATCAGTCGTTTCCAAGCCTAATTTATTTAATATTATCAGTTACTATGTACAAAGGTATGGTAGCCAAAACACTAACATTCTGGACTCTTACAAATGTCTCGTCTTACGCATGATTTAAATAAATCAATATTTTTTTGTACTCGTATATACGTCTCCATACACATCTTTGTAGGCCTACATGTATAACTTGTAAACATGTATGGGTATATATGTCAATGTAGCAAACAGTTTCTCTGAGAATGGGAATGCATATGATAAATGCATATGTGTGTGTGTTTATATATATATATATATATATATATATATATATATATTTCTAAGTGTGTGTGTATGTGTCAGAGACGGGGAGAGAGAGAGAGAGAGAGAGAGAGAGAGAGAGAGAGAGAGAGAAAAGGAGAGAAAGAAATATAGGAGGAGAGAGAAAAGGAGAGAGAGAAGGAGAGAGAGAAGGAGAGAATATAGTGTGTATCTCTCACTAAATTTGTATACGTGTTTGTATGCGTGTATGTCTATGATTGTGTATTTGTGTGAGTGGTGGGAATATCTGAACGTATAATGTCCATTTAAGTTCATCAATGTATGTGCGGCGCACACACATACACACATACACGCATGCACGCGCGCGTTCACACACAGGCACACATACAAACCCACGCACATACATACACACACTCACACACACATACACACACGGAAGAAGCAATATCTTTATAAATGTATAATGTAAGAGAGTTTTGTGCGCCCATGTACACATGGATATACATATGCGAGCCACACGCGCGGTCGTCTGTGTGTGTGTACGTATGTGCGTATGTATGGAGTGCAGTGCATATGCGGGTTTGTGTGCGTACCAATTCCTAGTTGTTTACACTCCATCATGGAAATTTTCTTAGTCATAAGAAGAAGAAAATAATTTATCACACACCACAACCACTATCACAGACATTACAGTCACGACCACCACCCTGTTGTCCCAACACATACACCATTAGCTCCACCAGCTCTTACCATAACGAACGCTGCCACGACGACCACCTAGCACCGTCATCTTAACCAAGACAATCAACTCCATCATCACCACCATTATTCTCACAACCATTAACCCCACCAACATCAAATCCGCGAGTACAATCACTACCACCACCACCACCACCAC
>NC_068983.1:151446405-151446908 GCF_001194135.2 Octopus bimaculoides | reverse complement strand
TATATATATATATATATATATATATATATATATATGCATATACACGACGGACTTCTTTCAGTTTCCGTCTACCAAATCAACTCATCCACTCACAAGGCTTTGATCGACCCGAGGCTATACTATAAGACTCGTTTCCACGCAGTGGAACTGAACCCGGAACTATGTGGTTGAGAAGAAAGCTTCTTAACACACAGCCACACCTACGCCTATATTAAATATACATATTCAGCATACTGCGAAAGGTACTCGGAGATCTGTGAGGTGTAGATGTGGAGGTCTTCAAAGAACGTCTGGAAACTTTATTATCTGAGATATCATATGAACCCACATCGCGGCAGGAGGCACAAAGACGTGCAGCTCCGTCTAACTCGCTACTTTACCAGAAACAACACACAAAAAGAACCAGTCGCACTGAAAGACGGCGCACCAGCATGGCCTCAGACTCTGGTTGATATTTGTAAATGATAAAGTTACGTAGCCAGCTAGATAGATAGATAGATAGA
>NC_068983.1:151445037-151446305 GCF_001194135.2 Octopus bimaculoides | reverse complement strand
TAGATAGATAGATGGATAGATAGATAGATAGGTATCTGCTTGTGTTTGAGTATTTGTGCTTGTATCCACACTACTTGACAACCGCTGCTGGTTTGTTTACTTCTTCAGAAGCAATTGGTAAGCAAGTGATCAATAAAGTGTATAGTAGACTTTAATAAAAGTAAAGGCACTAGGGGTGATTTATTCGACTAAACCCTTCAGGGTGGTACCCCAACATTCAACACTGTCGAATGACTGAAACAAGAAAACGATTGCATATTAATTGAGAAGAATTTGTTGACTTAAGAGCACCGCAATTTTTCACTAACAAATGTTCATACCCTCGTCTGACACAACTAACACAGCTCCCACCGCCCACCACTGCTGTTGATAATATGACATGCCTATTTACTGCCTAGCGAAACGGAACAGATGGAATTAAGCGGGGATTTCGATAAAAGGTCTATTAGTCCTTGAACGAATAGAAGTAACGTAAGATTGTCAGTCTCTGCTACTGATAGTGAATTAGCCAAAGAATCAAGACTATAATTAATAATTTTAAAGGATTTAGCCAGCGTAATGTGAGTAGATTATTGTGAACTTGTTTAGTAATGATTTTGTAAAAAATATATTAAATGGTTTATTTGATTCAATGAAGGGTAAACCAATGACCCGTTCTTCGGTTTATTACAGCTCACAATCATTTAAAATTAGATTTAAAATAAAACTCACTAGCATAAGTATTCTCAAAACCTGAAAATATTTAAACATTAATAGAAGTATGTGCTGTATATAGTTTTACATGAAAAACTAAAATAATATTAAATAAAACCTACGACGATTAAAAAGATTATATTTATAAATCAATTAATACCACAAATTTAATTTGCATATTTAATTATAAAGTATATACATTAATTTGTATGTTTAATTCAATTTATAAATTTAGGGCATTGTGCTAATCGGTTTAAAAAACTAACTATTTAGTAAGCTGTTGTTGGTAAGTTCGGTTAAAGGGTACCAGCAAAGTAGGCATTCTCTCGGTGCGTTGCTTCGTCATACGCCTTGGGGTACCACGTCACGTGTTTCAAATCTCCAAAATAAAATGGAAAATGAAAATAAGTAAACACATTATTCAAACATTTGATAAACTGTAGTAAGTACTTATACCCTGTATTTGAACGTGGCGTTCAATCAAATAATATAAATTATATATATATGCTTATATACATACATATATGTACGTGCATACATATATATGTATATGGGTATGCATATATGGGTATAGG
>NC_068983.1:151442074-151444693 GCF_001194135.2 Octopus bimaculoides | reverse complement strand
TGTATGTATGTATGTATGTATGTATGTATTATGTATGTATGTAACTACACGTGGCTCGTTGGCGATTTCTTTTTCTCCTTCCCTTTCTCCTTTCCGACGAAGAGTTGTGCTCGAAATGTTAAACTCTCTCCTTTCAGCGAGCGTCACGCTAATATACTTCTTGTGCACACCCTCACTTTCGTTGTATTTTCTCTTTTCTTTTTTTCCTCTCAAATTTTTGTTCTTTTGTTTTTTATCCCATTTATTTGAGTTGATTATATATATATGGTGTGTATGAGTGTGTCTGTGTGCACGCGCGTATGTTTATACAAATGTCGTAACAGTAAACAGACACCATTGTTTTTAAAAAAATTATTTCTCCTTTACTGAATATTTGATGGACAATGAAGAGATTTCCTTCTAGTTGCTCTGACATAGTAGCCGAGTTTATGGAGATACCTCATAGAGGTACTCCGACTTCTCTGGAGTTGCTCTGCAACATCATCTGTCTTACAATGGAGGATTATTTTCAACAATCCACTTGACATCTCGAAGACACCTCTCATGGGGCCTAGGTTGACCTGAGCGGGATACTGTACATTCTTTTCCTTTGCTGGCGAATTGTACAGTCACTCTGTTCATTGGGCCCAGAGGAATGCGAAGGTTTTGTGTAATCTTACGCTGGCTAAGTCCACCCTCACAGTGACCCACAATATACCCTCATTTAAAATCAAACAACTCTATCGCTTCTGATATTCGTGGTCGTTACTATAGCATGGTTAGTTGCTATAAACAATTAATATACTACAATCTGAAATGAATAATAATAATACATAACAAGTATAAAGCACCAAGTAGTGTCTGGGTGTCCCAAAAAGATGTACTCACTCTTTGACTTTCCAGTACTCATGCATTTTGTGTTCAAGTAGATGTTTATTGATATATATACAATCCTAAAAAGTTAAATTAAATTCAGGAAAATAGATTGTTGTAGAAACGATTATTTATTATCATTTAGAATTATTTAATGTTCTCTCACATTCCTGCGTGTTCGCAAATGTTCAAACTGCCTTCCTTCATTTTCCAAACAAAGCTGATAACGTCCAACAATGGATTCGACAACATTGCTAAACATTTCCTTTGGAATTGCAAGACATCATATTCGAATTTCATTTTTCAAATCATCAATTGTCACTGGTTTTGCATCGTAAACCTTATCTTTGAGATGTCCACATAAAAAAAAAAATCCATTGGCGTGAGTTCTGGGGAACGTGCAGGAAATTCAACGCTACCTCTCCTCCCAATCTATTTGTTTGGATTTGTTGTATCGAGGTAAGCCCATACATCACAATAAACAATACATTAGTAATCGTCTGTCAAAGTTGAGACGCAATGGCACAGTGGTTAGGGCAGCGAACTCGCGGTCATAGGATCGCGGTTTCGATTCCCAGACCAGGTGTTGTGAGTGTTTATTGAGCGAAAACACCTAAAGCTCCACGCGGCTCCGGCAGGGGATGGTGGCGAACCCTGCTGTACTCTTTCTTCACAATTTTCTCTTACTTTCTGTTTTTGTTGTGCCTGTAATTCAAAGGGTCAGCCTTGTCACACTGTGTCACGCTGAATATCCCCGAGAACTACGTTAAGTGTACACGTGTCTGTGGAGTGCTCAGCCACATTCACGTTAATTTCACGAGCGGGCTGTTTTATTGACTGGATCAACTGGAACCCTCGACATCGTAAGCGACGGAGTGCCAACACGTCTGTCAAAAAGTGAGTACATCTTTTTGGAACACCCTGTATATATATATACATATATCACCTGTCACAGCCCAGGATCTTCGGGCAAGTTATGACGCCAGTACCTACGACTGTGTGTGCGCGCTAATTTCTGATTCAAAGCTTTCTTCTTGTGAAGTTTTGCGATTTTACGAAAAACCTCCAAAAGTTTTCATATTTTCTTTGCAAACATCATATATTATATATATAGAAGCCTTTGGAGACGAGAAGGGACTCTACCTTTCACCCTTCACTCATTTCTTTCACACACGCTCTGCATGTCTCTCACTTTTAACTGTTTCTCTCTTCATATACCTTTCATTCTGTTTTTCTTTCTCTTTCTCTCGATATATACATGTGTATATATGTGTGTGTGTACGTTTAGATAGATAGATAAATAGATCGATGGATGGATTAAGCATTGCCCATCTCCCTACCTATCTATCTTTATAAATACATGCATATACACATAACTACACATATATACATGTATACAACTGTGCATGTATACAACTATACATGTATACAACATGTATACAACTATACATGTATACAACTGCGCATGTGTGAAAAACTTCAAATAATTACCAAAATCTCGCACCTTTAAGAATATTTCGCTATTTCAATTACAAAAGAATTAGATTAGTTAAGTAACTAAAATGACTTTGTTGTTTTTTTCTTTCTAATTTTAATTTTGTTAATTTTTCAATTTTCCATTTCCAATTTTTCACAAGATTCATTACGGATATTATTATTATTATTATTATTATTATTATTATTATTATTATTATTATTATTATTATTATTATTATTATTATTATTATTATTATTATGCTTTTAACTTTTTTTTAATTTCAATTTAAA
>NC_068983.1:151440869-151441513 GCF_001194135.2 Octopus bimaculoides | reverse complement strand
ACAGATGCATATGTATATGTACACACACACACACACTCACATATATATATATATGCACACACTCATACATACATAATATAAGCATAAATATATACGTATCTCTATATGTACGCATACAGAAAGTTATTTTCATGGATGTCATACTTATCAAAATTAATACTGTGGTTGTTACTGTTGTTGTTGTTGTTGTTGTAACTATTATTTATTTTTTTTATTATTATTATTATCATCATCATCATCATTATTATTTTTATTATTAGGAACATTGTTGATCCTTTATTGGAAATTGTATTTACATTTTCAAATGCTACCCCTCCACCTCCAAATATTTCCTCGTGTTGTTATTTCAATTATTCCCGTCGGTGCGAAATATTTATTGTGCTGTCTCGTTAGCAAACTGTAAACACATGCGTTAATATATAAGCATGAACGCATGTACACAGGCACACATACGCACACACACACACACACACACACACACACACACACACACGCACGCACACGCACACACCATGCGTATATTACTAGGTAGTGATATGATTTGTAGATAGAGACATTCCATACTTATACTAATATTAATCTAGATCGTTATTGTTGTTCTTGTTCTTGTTGCTGATAATTGCGCTATGGCAATGTCGTGTAAG
>NC_068983.1:151435664-151438069 GCF_001194135.2 Octopus bimaculoides | reverse complement strand
GTGTGTGTGTGTGTGTGTGTGTGTGTGTGTGTGTGCGCGCGCATGATGTTTGTATATAGAAACAGTAATTCTTAAATGAAAATGGGAAAAGTTTTGAACTTACAGAGAACATATGTCGTCAATGTTGACCATATCCATCTGTGCATGGCTTTGAGACGTTTTGGCACAGCCGTTTGCCACCGCCGCCTAATTGGTATTGCTAATTCGACGCTGACTATTTGTCATCAGACGTTTTGTTTCTCTCGTTTTCATGTTCTTCCCACTTTCTCTCCCTTCCTCTCTAGTTTCCCCCCTCTCTCTCCATTTCTCTCTCTCTCTCTCTCTCTCTCTCTCTCTCTCTCTCTCTCTCTTTCTCTTTTTATGTGTATGAGCATATTCTTTTCTTTCTCTTTATGAAGGGAGGGAAATTGTTTGCGAACATTGTTCGAATTATAAACAATAGTATATCTCTCTCACTCTTTCTCTCTCTCTTTTCGTGCGTATATTTCTGCGCACGCTCGCGTATGTGTGTGTCTGCCCCTTGTCTCAAAAAGTGCTGTTATAATACAGGTTATAAGTCCAGAAAATCACTGGCGTGCAAACATTTGTGTCCATTCGACTCATTCCTTCTACAAATGTATGATTAGACTTGGACAAAATTTGCTTTGATTCATTATTACTATAACTAGTAGTAGTAGTAGTAGTAGTAGTAGTAGTAGTAGTAGTAGTAGTAGTAGTAGTAGTAGTAGTAGTAGTATTGCTTAAGAAGGCTAACAGTTGCGAATTCATGCAAATGTTTCCCTCTCCACGTTTGGGAAAGCCCGCCTACTCGGGCAGATACAGCTTGGCACCAGTACCATCACAGGCCTTGTTGTCAGAACACAAGGAGCCAAAACAAGTACCTAACAACGATGCTAATCCACTGGATTGGTACTTTTGTTTTTCATTTTCATCAAACTGGTGACAATGAAAAGCAAATATGACCTCTGAGAAATTTGAACTCGAAGTACAACCCTACAGGAAACATTCTCTTAAACACTTTGAAGGTTCCACCAGTTCGCCGATACCCAGCTAGCGTATTTAAAAAAAGATGTCCGTTACAATAGCGATAGAAGAGAGGAGCAGAGAAAACTGCATGTCTTGGGTTGGAATGTAGGTAGCTCTGGATTATAATCTTTCTGAGTTTGGTTTCGTCTTTATATACATTGGCGCTATAGTTAACCCCAGGTGAGATCCGATCGAGATCAAAGGCATTCTATCCGTAACTGTTCAATGTGTCTTTTATAAGTGCGCAGAACAACATTTTCTGGTGTATGACCTTCCTTATTTATATAAGGTTGCAGTCGCTAGGAACTCTCATAACCATATACAGGCTTTGAAGTTGGCTCCTCTTGTGAGTTAGCATCTGTATGATAGTAGGTATTCTTAACGTGTGCGGCAACGCCTCCTGATAATGTTGTATGTTCAGAAAGAGACGAAAAAAAAACAAAAAGTCATTGTGGGTGTTTAGGGTGGACATGTTTTATCCGAGACATAGAATATTTAAACCTGGTAGAATACTTTTAGTTTAAACACATTTTCAAATACTAAATTTGAAAATACATTTTCAGATTAAAAAAGTCAAGGACTAATAAAATGAAATTTCATTGAACTTTGGTGCATCATCAGCCATATTTCAGCTCAATGACGACACAGTGCCTCATTCATATTTTACTTAATCCAAAATCGTATAATCATTTTATAAATCCTTGCCTTCTGTAGTAATTTCCGTATACATTTAACATACAATGCATAGTCCAAGTAAATATCTAACAAGGAGCATATGCTAAATGGGATAATATAAAAAACTATGGATTACAAATCTCTATTAAAGGGTTAAAATTAGGTTTCATTGAAATGTGATGATGACGTGGACCACTGTAGAATGCCGTTTCGTGAAAGGAGACACTGCGCTATAAAACTTTGCGAACTTCTGCCGTAGAGTGTTGCTAACATCTAACTAGATCTTCATCTTTTTGTATTTGGTTTTTGCCTTTCTGTATTTCTATCAAGAAGACATTTGCTTGTTGTCCATACCAATATGTATAGGTCATCAAAAAGAAAAATCAGCAGCTATGGGATAAATTTGTTATTGTTGCTTAGACTTAGATCGGGCCTATTTGAACAGACCAATGATCAATAGAGTTTCAGATCGTTACGATCTCGTCTATTTCTATATTTAGATTCAAGCAGCAACAGCAGCAGCAGCAGCAGTAGCAGCAGCAGCAGCAGCAGCAGCAGTAGTAGTAGTAGTAGTAGTAGTAGTAGTAGTAGTAGTAGTAGTAGTAGTAGTAAAGAAGCACTCTTTTCAGGATTATTGCTAGTGAAGTTTTTATTGGGTTGGTGCATAATTAATGACCGCCTTGTTTTATTTTCGTGTTTTAAAA
>NC_068983.1:151430443-151435254 GCF_001194135.2 Octopus bimaculoides | reverse complement strand
TGTTGTATATATATATATATATATATATATATATACCAACCATTGCTCCTGTCCATGTACTCAAAGCCTGCCTGGTTGGCTATGGTGCTTAGTCGCTCGGTGGTTTGTTTGTTGCAAAACTCTGAGTGCATTTAGACTGTTTGGGTATTGTGATGCCAATCTTCTGTGACGCCAGCATGCTACACAATTTAAATCTGCTCAGACAGGAGTTTATATAAAATATTGATAATTATTTAATTTGGGTATGTGTGTGTAACTGTGTCTGTGTCTACATGCGTATTTTTGTGTTTGTCCCGTGACCGGCTAATTCCTTTCATATCGCTGGCACCTGCTTCGTAGGTTTTTCAATTGATACAATGTTGGGATTTTAGGAATATGTCGATGAATATAAGTCCGTACCTAAATATATATGTATACATATATGTATGGATGTATTCTTTCAATTTTTTCACATGTTGCTTGTATGTTTGCTTGCATTCGCACACGCATGTAAATTCAGACACACGCATACACGCACGCACACACACAGACACACACATATACATACATATATGTGTATGTATATATGTGTGTGTATAAGTGTGTTTATATATATATATATATATATATATACATATACATATATGCATATATATATATATGTATGTATGTATGTATGTACAAACTCAGGGAACAGAGAGTAAGTCTGGTGGACACTGTATATTATTCATATGCATGTATGTATATTATGCATGCGCACATATACATACATCTATTAGTATATTCATAGACAGACAGATACAAAGAGAGAGAGTGGGAGAGGGAGAGAGAGAGAGAGAGAGAGAGAGACCCTCATTAGAAGTGAGCGAGATGGCATTAGGAACATAAGATATGAAAGCGACTCAGGTGTTTGCTTTGATGGCTGTCTTGGGTTTATTTATTTATTTATTTATTTGTTTTTGTACGACGCCATTGTAACCGCATTGACGCTAATATGTAAATACGAGCAAATGGGGTAAATCTCTACCTATCTGTGTACCGGGTGCAGCCGTTTTTTCAAGCTGGATATGAAACTTGGCAATGTGGATGATTATCATCTTCGACACTCAAACCTTCGTCAGGGTTTTCAAGTACCCCTTAATCATAAACATGAGGTTGAGCATGAAGAAGAGTGCTCACAGTCCCAATAACATTACTGAAAGATAGCTGTGAGTAACGAATTTGGAATATTATTGTTGCTGGCACTCCGTCGCTTACGATGTCGAGGGTTCCAATTGATCCGATCAACGGAACAGCCTGCTCGTGAAATTAACGTGCAAGTGGCTGAGCACTCCACAGACACGTGTACCCTTAACGTAGTTCTCGGGGGGATATTCAGCGTGACACAGTGTGACAAGGCTGGCCCTTTGAATTACAGGCACAACAGAAACAGGAAGTAAGAGTGAGAGAAAGTTGTGGTGAAAGAGTACAGCAGGGTTCGCCACCATCCCCTGCCGGAGCCTCGTGGAGCTTTAGGTGTTTTCGGTCAATAAACACTCGCAACGCCTGGTCTGGGAATCGAAACTGCGATCCTATGACCGCGAGTCCGCTGCCCTAACCACTGGGCCATTGCGCCTCCAATGGAATATTATAGAGACATATTTAAGCAGTGGGTTGGCAAAAATGTTAATACGTCGGAGAATATGCCTTACGATATTTCTTCCTTTATACTTATTCTTTCTACACGTTTTGAATTCCAGTCTCAAAACTTTGGTCAACTTTGCTTTAATCCTTTCAGGTTCGATTGTTGAAAGTACTTGTAAAATGCTGGTGCTGACAATTGACAGTTTTCCATCCCCTACTGGCCTTGTGATTGTATTAGATTGTGTTGTTATAAGAAGATTACCGTTTGAAATCTTTATATAATTATGTCTCACTTTTCCTAATATGTGAATAACGCGTCATTTTTATAGAGCTTTTCGCATAGGCTCGGTTGACAACATCGCGACCGTTACTTAACAGAATGGAAACTGTGCAGAATATCCAGCATTCGTCATGTGAAGGAGGGGTAGCCGGATTATGCCTTTATGTATAAATCCACTGGTTAAAGGAAAAGGGATCTTGTGGAGAAAAGAATATATATTTTAGCTAATGACTATCGGTAAAAGAAGCGCTAACAATAATATTATACCGATGATCATACACATACACACACACACACACACACACACACACGCATACATATTGTTGTCTATGGGGAGTGTCAAACTGACTTAATATTTAACAATCACAGGTTCAATTCCCACTCATTTATATTTTTTATTTTTTAATGCTGTGTATGCAACCTTTGTGTCACTTTGTAACCTCTACAATGAAAAATAACACACACACTCTCAAATAACATCTGTGTGTGTACATGCTTTTAGTAGTCCGTCTGCCTATGTGTTTCTGTGAGTGTGTATTCAGCGACTTGCATACATACAAAAATACACACACACACACACACACACACACAAACTAACAAACAAACAAACACACACACATGTGAGAGAGAAAGGGTGAAATAGAGACAGAGAGAGGGTAGAAGAGAGTAAGACAGATAATGAAGTACTGGCGGAAACAAAACTGTTAATAAATTAACTAAGTCTTCTATGTAACATTAATATACTTACTAACATGTATAAATACCATTCCAAGTAGCATTCCATGGCTTAACGAAAATGTTTGAGGAATTAGTATACAATCATATTCAGTAATTATTAAGCTATCAGCATTAACAGTAAATATTAAGTATCAGTAATTAAGAATTATTATCAGTGGTATCAATTACCAGGATTTAAGTACTATTAGAGGGAATGATTATTAACGTATATATCAATGTTTAATAATGTCCAACGGGTCCCATGGGAAAATGAAAAGTTCAACTACTTTGCTTTCTTCTTTGTGTGAAAAAGGATGAGAGATGAATGCACTAGGTTAGGAGGCCAGCATGTAAGGTATTTCAAATTCCTCCAGATAGTTCCACTGATTTAAAATCATACATGTGTGTGTGTGTCCATGTGTGCCTGTATGTTGCTACATGGAGCTAACTATGAGTGGGCATATATATATATATATATATATATATATATAATCATAAGTATACAGGGATTAGCATGAGTTGCTTCTCCAACATACTGAGAATTTAGAAATAGCAGTCAAAGAACTACTGATTTACTACAAATTTTTTCTCTAACGTATGCCGATATGTTGGAGAAGCAACTCATGCTAATCACTGTATATTTATGATTATAAATGGTTTTACCGATAAAGGTTTTTTCATACTGAACTACTTGGCAAAATTGTTAATTATTAATTTTATTACTAATTGACGATGTAGAAAGATTCTGATCCACGCAGAAACATAACCAGCTGCCACGAGCGAACTTGTACTTACAAATTAGTAGTTATTCGTCCTATACTAATAGTTTTCAATATGTGGCGTACTGAAGGCGGCGAACCAGGAGAATCGTTAGCACGCTGGGCAAAACTCTAAGCGGCATTTCGTACGTCTTTACGTTGTGAGTTCAAATTCCACCGAAGTCGACTTTGCTATCCATCCCTCAGGATCGATAAAATAAGTACGTCAAGTACTGGAGTCAGTGTAACTTACTTCCCCCTCCCCTTAAACATTTCTGGTCCTGTGACAAAATTTGGAACCGTTATACATATTGTGTCCCCCACTAGGTCCCGTGTTACGTACAAGCCCAAACCTTCTTAGACGGAAATTCAGCCCTCTAGAATTGTAACTGAAAAGTGTAATTACGGATGCGAATTATAGAACTCTATGGAGGAGGTGAGTCAGGCCTCCACCCTGCAACCACCCCAGGAATAATGGGCAGAGATGGATGGCGAACTGCATTCCTTCACACAAGTTTCCTGCAGCTAAATGGGTCAACCTGTGATTATGAAAGGTCTTTTTATTATTGTTGTTGATTTGCTTGTTCTTGTTTAATCCCAAATGGAATATAATCCGGCCGAAAAATGATCAAGAGCGTTCTAACATTGATTGTCCTGTCTTTTCAAACACTAACCATTGTGCCAACCTATATTTTAAATATGATATCGTATGAGAAATTTAGCTACAGTTTCTTGCAGGTTACATGACCACGTAGAGGGTGGATTTTGTACATTTACATTCAAGGGGTGTATTGTCATTGTGCCTTGCTATATACGAGGAAGAACCCAAAAGTAACCGGAAACGTTCTCAGTGGGACAAACCCGTTGTAGTTCAGGCTTCTGCCGCTAGAAGCCACTGGATGCGACTCTCAGGCATCAATTTTCCTACCGGTGTCGTCGAGTTTAATCGTGCAGCCACGTGGTTCGTCTTTATTTTACGGTGCTTCTTCTCTGTTCATCGATTTTTGTGATGGCTGAAACGATGGAACAGCGTGCTTCTGTGAAATTCTGTTTTCTGCTGGAGAAAACGGTGGCCGATACAGCTGTCAGCCTTCAAACTGTTTACAAGGACGCTGCCATGAACAAAACACAAGTTTACGAGTGGTTTCCACGCTTTAGGAATGGTCACTTTTCGCTTGAAGACCAACCTCGTTCAGGGCGACCGTCGATCTCCCAAACTAATGAAAACATCATGAATTTTCATGAACTGATCTCGGAGGACCTCACCGAACAATTGACTAAATTGTTGATATGCGTGGGTGGGGGTGGGGGGTCCTGGAGCTCCTGCCAACGAATTTTGAGTGAAAAATTGCGAATGAAAAGAGTTGCGACAAAATATGTGCCTCACTTGCTCACGGAAGATCTAATCCAGTCATGAATGAATGCGTGTCGTGAACTGAAAGAACAGTTGGAAG
>NC_068983.1:151429255-151429944 GCF_001194135.2 Octopus bimaculoides | reverse complement strand
CAAATAAATGAATAAATAAACAAATAAAATAGGTTCTTTTCATCATTACTGTCAGCAGCAGCAGCAGCAGCAGCAACATTGCCGTCGTGGTCGTCGCCACCGTCCTCTTCGTCATCAGCAATGTTTTCATCGCCGACGCCATCTTCTTCAGCAACGTCGTCGTCATCGGCTTTGTAAGCGATCGTCGTCGGCACCTTTTCATCATCGCCATCACTGTTGTCATAATGATGGCGGAGACGATGATGATAATAAAAGTGGTTGTGGTGATGGTGATGGTGATGGTGATGGTGATGGTGAAGGTGGTAGTTGTTTTAATCATGGTAGAGGCTAGGATGATGAAGATGATGAGAATGATGATAGTGGTGTTGTTGTTGTTGTTGTTGTTGTTGTTGCTGTTGTTTTGTCTTAGAGCCTCAGTTCCGTTTATCAGAGAAGTTTCGTAGAAGAAGGTTGGGGGGAAGAAGTTGATTAATTCCTCGAAAATGAGAAAAATCAAGATAGCATCGTCAGATGAGCTTTCATGTGTGGTAACTCTGCTTGCGTACACGTGCGTGTATGTGCTTCATGCTTTTGTGTATGCGCATCCGTGTATGTCTGCGTGTATGTCTGCATGCACACATATACATACATACGCTAAAACGCATCAGTATACACATGCACATACATACGTACATATATATATATATATA
>NC_068983.1:151426249-151428199 GCF_001194135.2 Octopus bimaculoides | reverse complement strand
ACACACACACACACACACACACACACACACACACACACACACACACACACACACACACATACACACACAAACGCACACACAAAAGCATACATTCACACAAACATACATACACACCCATATACACACGCACATAATTATATACACTCTAAACAGACGGATGCATATATATAATATACGTCCATAAAAAGCATAAAGTTATTGAATTTACTTCAGCGATGAATATTCAGCAGTTAAATCAGTAGAACTATCAAGTCATTGACTTAGCGTATAAGCGGCTGAGTATACATACAGTAGACCTCGAGCAGTATCAGCGTGATACGGTGTATGTGAATCAAGGGTGGACCTTTGAATTAAATGTCCAGTCCATTCGACGAACCTCCGTAGAGTTTCGTTTAACCGATTTTACTCACAGAGCAAAGCTGAACGAAGGCTAAGGTAGAAGACACTTGCCTAAAATGTCAAAGTTGACACACTGTGAAATTGAACCACAGTGATATTTGTGAATGTGAAACGAATTTAACCACTCGACCATGCCAATGTCCTATATATCAGACTGTCTGACAGCTTTTTCACCAATGTCATATCAATTTTGGAGAAATACTTCATTCTTGAGATCGCCTTCGCTTCTCATTTGGACATGGCACAGTTTGCCAATAATATATATATATATATATATATATATTGGTCGAAGGCGGCGAGCTGACAGAAAAGTTAGCACGCCGGGTGAAATGCTGAGCGGTATTTCGTCTGTCTTTATGTTGTGAGTTCAAATTCCGCCGAGGTTGACTTTGCCTTTCATCCTTTCGGGGTCGATAAATTAAGTACCAGTTACGCACTGGGGTCGATCTAATCGACTTAATCCCTTTGTCTGTCCTTGTTTGTCCCCTCTATGTTTAGCCCCTTGTGGGCAATAAAGAAATAAGAAACGTTAGCACGCCGGGCGAAATGCTTAGCGGTATTTCGTCTACCTTTACGTTCTGAGTTCAAATTCCGCCAAGGTTGACTTTGCCTTTCATCCTTTCGGGATCGTTAAATTAAGTACCAGTTGCGTACTGGGGTCGATGTAATCGACTGTCACCGCCTCCCCAAAAATTTCGGGCCTTGTGCCTAGAATAGAAAAGAAAATATACATATTCTACACTTATATACACACGCACACGTACGTGCACTCGCTCGCACGTGATCGTAATTACTAACAACAAGAGAAAAAGTACGTCTGTTTCGTTACTTTACTTTAACGACGTCCTAATCATTAGCAATGATGCCATCGGTAAGGTCTTAGATCTGACTCTATCGTACGAAACTGCATAAAGCAACGTATTTTTGACCGCGACTCAGACTACTCGGCAACATACAAACACACACAAACACATGCGCGCGCATTCACATTTACACTCAAACCATATTTTTAGATTTATGCTGCAAGATAAATTACAACCGATGATAAGACACCATAATACGCAAGGACGATGGCTAGCACGTCGGTTGTGGTGGCGGTGGTGGTGGTGGTGGTGCTGCTACTGCTGCTGCTGCTGCTGATGATGATGATGATGGCGATGATGATGATGATGGCGATGACGAGGAGGAAGAGTAAGAGGAAGATTTTGATTTAAGTGATAATAATATCGACGATGGTAACAATGATAAGTGCAACGAAGATTAATTTTGATGGCATTATTGGGTTGCGATAATGATGGCGATTTTGATGATGACGAGTTTGGTGGTGTTGGTGGTGGTGGTGGTGGTGATGATGATAATTTTGCATGATGTGGATGATTTTGTGATAGTAGCAGCAGTGGTGGTAGTGGTAGCGGCGGCGGTGGCGGTGGTGGTGACTGTGTAGTAGTAGTAGTAGTAGTAGTAGTAGTAGTAGTAGTAGTAGTAGTAGTAGTAGTAGTGGTGGTGGCAGCGGTGGTGGTAGTGGTGGCGGTGGTAGTGGCGGTGGTGGTA
>NC_068983.1:151424761-151425293 GCF_001194135.2 Octopus bimaculoides | reverse complement strand
TTAACCGCATGTCAGTGCTCAGTAAGTAAACCTCCACTGTAATAGCATTCTCGCCATGCCCATCGCGTCTTCTACTCGGCGATAGTGTTTCTAATAAGTATTTCCTGTGATTTTGCCGTGTGATATTTGGCTGTTATTTCTAGCAGATCAGGCGATGATATTAGACTTACTTCAGCAGTGTTCATGGCGTCTTGAATGAGATGATATTGAAAGTAAGTTTAGTGTCGGTGACAGTTGAATTGCAAATGATGATGGTGATGATGATGGTGATGATGATGATGATGATGATGATGATGATAAAGGATGTGCGGTTACGATCGCAGTGATAAGAATGATGATGGTGCGGTTGTGGTGCTGTTAGAGATGGTAATAAGGATGAGTGCTTATAACTGATGCTAGAGATACAGGACGGTAATGAGGTGTCTACGGCAGTACTTACAGGTGGCGGTGGTGGTGGTGGCGGTGGTGGTGACTGTGTAGTAGTAGTAGTAGTAGTAGTAGTAGTAGTAGTAGTAGTAGTAGTAGTAGTAGT
>NC_068983.1:151424048-151424663 GCF_001194135.2 Octopus bimaculoides | reverse complement strand
TGGTGGTGGTGGTGGTGGTGGTGGTGGTTTTTGGTGGTGATGATGATGATGATGATGATCATGATGATGATGATCATGATGATGATGATAATGATGATGGTGATGATGATGATGATGCTGAAAGAAGATGTTAGTGGGAAGGGCGTGGTGGTGTACGCGATGAGTTTATAAGTGTTGTGACAAGCGGCAGTGCTAGACGCTGAGGGTGATGAGGAAGCTGGTGACAGAGGTAACGCGTATGTGTGGGATGGTTGGTACTGTTTGTATCGGGATGTGGTGATGCGGGTTGTTAGTTATAATGCTTAATGATGGGGGGGGGCGAACGCTGGTGGGTGATGGGTGGTGGAGGGTGGTGGTGGTTTGTGGAAAGGGGCGAAATGTTGTGATAGAGCTTAGTGTCAGCAGCGTCGACGATAGCGGTGGTCGTGATGATGATGACGACGACGATGATGAGGATGATGACGATGATGATGATGACGATGATGATGATGACGATGTTGATGATGATGATGATGATAGTGGTAGTGGTGGTGGTGGTGGTTTTTGGTGGTGATGATGATGATGATGATGATGATAACGATGATGATGAAGATGATAGTGGTGGTGGTGGTGGTG
>NC_068983.1:151421618-151423641 GCF_001194135.2 Octopus bimaculoides | reverse complement strand
CAAGAATCATTATGAAAACGATGCATTTATAATAACGATGGCGTCTGGCTAGAATAAGCTGTCTCTTCAAGCGTTGTGTTGGAAGTTTTGCTACTAAAATCCACGGTAGAGTGTTCCTGTGAGTGGAGAAGTTTGGTTATGATGTGCTAGACTGTAGCTTCTTGATTGTGGTTATGTCTACGGTTGTTGCATTGTATGGCTATGTATGTATTGGTGTTGTTATTGTTGATAAGGTTATTAAGTGTTGCCTGTTTGAATACTGACGAGTTAATTTAGCTCCATGATGATTGCGTATTTCGCTTCAGCTTCCGCTTCTCATTTTGACTCGTTTATTGACTGTTTTGTTTCTTGTACATATTTTGTATTACATTCATTTTACTCGCTCGTGCTGCTTATGTTGTTATTGTTGTTGTTTTGTGAGAATCCTCTTAGATATCCATTCCATCTTGACTTTAACATTTTTGGATATTGATTACAGTTAAATTCATCGCCATCGGTTCACCGTGGAGAACAGTTCACCGCGGGGAAAGTTTATCGAGGAAATGTGTCCGTAGTATCTCATCATTTATAGTTAAAAACAATTTTATTGAAAAACAAAAAAACAAACAAAGAAAAAACATTAAAAAAAAACGGTGAATTGATGACGGTGAACTTACCGGACACGTTAGGTATTATCTCATAGATTTCTTGTTTACCACGACTACAAGATGATGCTTGAATAATATTCTCCTATTATAGATGTAGATTAAAAGCATATAAAATATAGATATTTCATAAACATAGATTAAGGCACAGGCTTGGTTGTGTGGTGAGAAGTTTGCTTCCCAGCCATATGGTTATGGGTTCAGTCCCACTGCGTGGCAGATTGTGCAAGTGTCTTCTACTATAACCTCGGGCTGACCAAAGCTTTGTGAGTGGATTTGCTAGAGGGAAACTCAAAGAAGCCCATCATGTGTGTGTGTGTGTGTGTGTGTGTGTGTGTGTGTGTATGTGTATCTTTCTGTTTGTGTTCGTCGCCCCACCACTGCTTGACAACAGGTGCTCGTGTTTACGTCCTCGTAACTTAGCGGTTCGGCAAAAAGAGACCGATATAATAAGTACCAGGCTTATAAAAATGTAAGTTCTGGGGTCGATGCATTCGATTAAAAATTCTTCAAATGCAGTGCCCCAGAATGGCCGCAGTCTAATGACAGAAAGAAGTAAAAGTAAAGATAAAAAATAGACGTAAAAAATTAGATATTTTTAACAATAAATTTACAAAAAAGTAATTTGTTAGAAATTAATCAAATCAGTTTTATTAATGACAAAAGATAAAAAATAAAATAGTACCATATTTCGATATATAATAGTGCAAGTTAAAAGCAGGCAAGCAGAAGTCGCCATTTTCCAAAATATTTCCGGTTTAGCAAGAAAACCTGACGTGCACCGTCAAAATAATTATAGACATTCGATAACAAAAGAGAAACAGACACACACAATTCCAATGAATTATCGCCAAAACGAAAACATCGATAATTATCGGCACTAAAATCACTTGATCCTGAAGATAAGACCGGAAATCTCTTTTAACGTTCATGGAAATCGGAGATTTCTTTTCCCAAACAAAGCGTAAAGTTATACGATGGATCTTGAGTAAAAGCAAATTTATAAATGTGAAATACATAGATAGATAGATAGATAGATAGATAGATAGATAGATAGATAGATAGATAGATAGACAGACAGATAGATATGTATATAGGTAGGTAAGTAGACTGGGATGAAGAGAGATAGTGAGGGAGTGAAGGAGAGAGGGAGGGAGTGAATGAGAGAGAGAAGAAGTGAAGGAGGGAGGCAAGTAGTTAAGGAGGACGCTAAGAACGTAGGTGGGTAGATAAGTAGATGGAAATATACAGATATGTGGAAAGATGGCTGGCTGGCTGGATGGATGGATACATAAATGGAGAGGCAAATGGATATATGTGTATATGAGTGCTTGTGTGTGTGTGTATGTGTGTGTGCATGTTTGTGTATATATACACAT
>NC_068983.1:151420554-151421139 GCF_001194135.2 Octopus bimaculoides | reverse complement strand
GTTTCCCTATCACGTGATTTGTAATTATTTATGTTGCAATATAATATTAGACCGACAATAACTGACAGACAGTATTATTCTGTTCACAGCCATTTCAATTTTCACTTCATATTGTTATTGAATATGTATATTATACGTAACATATCAACCGCCATTTTAGATTCTGCATTTCTGTTGCACACACTTGCAAGTCCCTCTTATTCAAACACACACACACACACACATATATATATTTATACGCACATGCTCTCACACTTAGATGTGCTTACATTTGCATATATATGCAAATGAATGTTTTATATACAAGCATACACACACACACACACACACTCATATGTATATATACATGCGTGTGATATACACATATATGTACGCGTGTGAGTTTATACGTGTAAAACTATGTGTGTGTCTGTATTCTGCTGCTGTAACGTATATATACGAATTCAAATTTAGTGATACAACGATTTATATAATCATGCATATATGTGCACACGCACGGAGGTAGTACTAATATATATGTATATATTAGTATGTGTGTGTGAATGTATGTGTGTGTGCATATATATATATATATATATATATATA
>NC_068983.1:151417743-151420257 GCF_001194135.2 Octopus bimaculoides | reverse complement strand
TATATGTATCTATTTACCTGTGGTATGAATCAAACATCGCAATATCTTTATTATTATTATTAGTAGTAGTAGTAGTAGTAGTAGTAGTAGTAGTAGTAGTAGTAGTAGTAGTAGTAGTAGCAGTAATAGTCGTAGTAGTAGTTTTTGTTGTTGTAGCTGCAGCAGCAGTAAAATCTGAAATATATATCGTCTTTGTAACTGAAGTTGTTATATAATTTTTGTGTACATGTATATATGAATTTCATGCATGCTTATATACGTACGCATATTTATAGCAAGTATGTATATATATATATATATATATATATAAATTATATATTATATATGTGTGTGCGTGCGTGTGTGTGTGTGCGTGTGTGTGTGTCTATTATATAAACATTGTGTACAGTTATATATATACTTATAGATATAGATGCATTTACATATACATACATGTATGTGTGTGTATGGGTATGTATGCATGCATGTATGTGCGTATGCTTGTATGCATGTATGTATGTGTGTATGCTTGTATGCATGTATGTATGTGCGTATGCTTGTATGCATGCATGTATGTATGTATCAGCCAGATCTCTTTAGATTGTTCTCTTCCCCATTATAAAGAAATCCAAGTACTGCCGGTTGTTTTAATAACAGAGTTATATATAAACAAAAGCACGCCCACTGTATTCTTCATAATTTTCTGCACATATGTATATCTGTATCTGTGTGTGTGTGTGTGTGTGTGTGTGTGTGTGTGTGTGTGTGTGTGTGTGTGTGTGTGTGTGTGTGTGTGTGGTGTGTGCGTGGTGTGTGTGTGTGTGTTTGAGCACGCGAGACTCTGTCTCTGCGGAATGGTAGATTCGGTAGGATGCTGGACTAAATACCCTGTGCTATTTTGTCACGGTCTCGGTTTAAATGCTGCTTACCGCCACGGCCCTGTTTCCCTTACTGCATATGAATATGTGACTTTGTGGTTAAACTGGAAATTCTCGAGTATAAGGAGGGATGGAAGTAGTTAAAGAGGAAGGTAATTACGTTGGTGGATTGATTGGTAGATAGAAATATATAGATAGGTGCAAAGATGGCTAGCTAGATGGATGGATACACAAATGGAGACAAATGGATAGTTGATTACATCGACCCCAGGGTTCAACTGATACTTGTTTTATCGACCCCAGAAGGATGGACAGAAATGTCAACCTTGGCGGAATTTGAACGCAGAACGTAAAGACAGACGACATGCCGCAAAGCATTTTGCCCGGCGTGCTAACGATTCTACCAGCTCATCGATTTGAGTTGGCAAATATTGGTTTCAAAGTTTGGCACAAAGTCAACAAGTTCGGGTTAGAGGCTGAATCGATTACATCGATCCCAGTTTTCAACTGGTACTTACTTTATCAACCCCGAAAGCATAAAAGACAAAGTCGACCTCGGCGGAATTTGAACTCAAAACATAGAGGCGGACGAAATGTCGATAATCGTTCTGCCTGGTGTGTTACCGATTCTGACAACTAACTGCCTTAGAGGTGGTAATTATTGGCACCGTTTAGATATTAGGAATCGGTCTAAGCATTATACTACAATCCAAACTTTAAGACACCTTACCTTGATAAGAAATCATTAATTACGGCCAAATAAAGTCCGAGAAGCAATGATTGCAGACCATTGTTAATGAACCTCTTGTGATGGTCTCAATATATTTTTCTCCATATTCCGTCTGTTCGGACTCTTAGAATGATAAATTAAGTTCTAGCCAACTATTAGATTTCATTTAATCCATTACAAGGAGAACATGTAGCTTGCTGACGTTGTAAGAACCCAGTTAACAATATAACATTTTGGTGGTTATATAAAACAAATCAATGTTGTTTAACATCTTATTGCTTCCTTTTTGTTTCTCTCAGCGTAGCAATCTTTCTCTTAGCACACACAATCTGTCTCTTAATACACACACACACACACACACACACACACACACACACACACACACACAATGAGATTCAATGTGCGATTCACTACAATGTCTCATCCGGAATTATTTGCACACATGTAGATTTACGATTGGCAACGCAATATTTTACGCTTAAAAACATCTAGTATCAAATAACGAAGAAGTAAATCATCTGTGTAATTCTCAAACAAATATAAGCTCTACATTATGGATTTAGAGCCCTTTTGGTTTATTTATAAGACAAACACTTATAGAAATACGTGCGTGTAGATGTTTGCAAGTATGATTTGGTGGCGTGTACCACCCTCTCACCCCTCGCATCTTTGACACAATGGTTCATTCGTGGTGTAAGAGCTGGGAGAAAAAAATAGTGCTGCACCATTACGCAGCTGGTACCTATTTTCCGTTGAGCAGACTGAAGCAACATGAAACAGAGTACCTCAATCAAGGACACAATGTACTGGCGTGCCAGGATGCGAAACTACGATTTGTGTACTTCTCTCCGAGCTCCAGACGGTGTATTCACACGCAAACACAAACGCATATGTATCTACTTATATATATATATATATATATATATA
>NC_068983.1:151412208-151415802 GCF_001194135.2 Octopus bimaculoides | reverse complement strand
ATTATTATTATTATTATTATTATTATTATTATTATTATTATTATTAATATTATTACCAAGGCAGTGAGTTGGCAGAATCGTTGGCACGCCAGGCGAAATGCTTTGCAGTATTTCGTCTGTCGTTACGTTCTGAGTTCAAATTCCGCCGAGGTCGTCGACTTTGCCTTTCATCCTTCCAGGGTCGATAAATTAAGTACCATTTGCGTACTGGAGTCAATCTAATCGACTGCCCCACCTCCTACCATATATCGGGCCTTGTGCCTATAATAAAAAGGATTATTATTATTATTATTATTATTATTATTATCATTATTATTATTATTATTATTATTATTGAATGAGAGAGTAGTGCATACCATCAAAGTAACACTAGGGTAAAATATACGAAGCCCAGTATACCCATCAGGACTACCCGTCTGATAAGGGTACACCAGGCACATGTATCACAATCATGTGTGTGCGACATAGTGATCTCATATCAAGATTAACAGCGCATGACCTTGCAAGTGAAGCCCAGTTAGAAGTTTCTTCAGGTTGAGTAGCCCATCCTGCTCAAAAGGTTCCAGAATAAGGGTTGTTTAAGGATGCTTAACGGAATACCCTTGTTTCCAGAGGTGAATTATCCAAACTCCAACTAACTCCCCTCAATACATGGCTATGATGCTCCCCAACTACTTCTGCTCGAGATGCACATATCATCAGCCACTAAGGGACATTACGCAGAATATATGCTATAGCCCACCTTTTCTGCCAAGACAAAACAATGTACATGATAACACTTCCACACTTCCAATCAGTGTTATTATTATTATTATTATTATTATTATTATTATTATTATTATTATTGTTGTTGTTGTTGTTGTTGTTGTTGTTATAGTTGTTGTTGTTGTTGTTGTTCTTCTTCTTCTTCTTCTTCTTCTTCTTCTTATTATTATTATTATTATTATTATTATTATTATTATTATTATTATTATTATTATTAGTGTGCAAAAGAGTGCAAGAATTAGAAACAGAAAAGGAAGAGTTGCGAGAAGAGAGGAAGAGGTGAGGAGAAGGAGAGAGAGAGACTAGTGAATTGTTTGACATATATAGCTAAAGAGAGAGGGGGAAACAGAGAGAGAAAGAAAGATAGATAAACAGACAGACGAAAATAGATAGACAGACAGATAGATAGATAGATAGTCAGACAGACAGACAGATAGATAGGTAGATAGGCAGACAGACAGACAGACAGACAGACAGACAGACAGACAGACAGACAGACAGGCAGACAGGTAGGTAGGAAGGTAGGTAGGTAGGTAGGTAAGTAGATAGATAGATAGATAGATAGATAGATAGATAGATAGATAGATAGATAGATAGGAGACAGGCCAACAAATAAATTGTAGGCAGATAATTAGATGCGTAGACTGATAGCCAAGAATACAGACAGACGCACAGACAGCCAAACAGAGAGCAATTAAGAAAGCAACGCTGAAGTCAGGATAGGTATCTATTTTGTATCACGGGGGCACCACTCAAGGCAATGAAGCAGATCAAGGGAACAGGAATGAGATGGGTGGAAGAGGGCGTGAGACCGTATTTCTGAGATTTTTTAAGAAACCCGAGTAATTGGGTTAACGGCTTTTATAGAAAGCAAATCTTCAAGTGTTAATAGATTCGTCTTGTCTCATTCATGAAACTTGAGTAAAACCCCCATCACTTCTGTACGTAGACATACATATATGTATATAAGTTACATACACACGCGTGTATACATGAAGATGCATAAGTAGACACACACACATAACATATTATTTTTATAATAATAATAATAATAATAATAATAATAATAAATTAACATGAATATAGATAGATGGGATTGGAAGAAGTGTAGAAGAAAAAACGTATACGTGTTGAAAGTGTTACTTCGAGAAATATATACTACAGTATTTAGATATGTATGTTAATTTTATGCCTATGGGTATTATACATTTTATTGTAAAATCGTATATGTCTGAAGGTCTGATATAAAACCAAAGATATACACAAATCTTATGAAACTTCACACACTCACATATACGCGCATGCGCACACACCACACAGACACACACACTCACGTACTTAAAGGATCTACAAAATTTGCTCGCTACTGCTTTTATTGATATCTCGCCGAGGGTTGAATAGCAGGCTAAATCAATTCTGGTCACGTCTGAAGTCAGGTCTTTCAATATTGAAACTAATATTGTAAGTACGACATTTAAATCAATCTACGTGTTTCTATCACTCTAATAATCCTTACTACTGAAGGCACAAGGCCTAGAATTTGGTTATGGGGGACTAGTCGATAACATTGACCCCAGTGTTTCACTGATAGTTATTTTATTGACCCCGAAAAGATAAAAGGCAATGTGAACTCGGCGGAATACGAACTCAGAACGTAAAGACGGACAAAATAATACCCTTAAGCATATTGTCTTACGTGCTAACGATTCTTATTTCTTCATTGCCCACAAGGTGCTAAACACAGAGGGGACAAACAAGGACAGACAAATGGATTAAGTCGATTACATCGACCCCAGTGCGTAAGCGGTACTTAATTTATCGACCCCGAAAGGATGAAAGGCAAAGTCAACCTCGGCGGAATTTGAACTCAGAACGTAACGGCAGACGAAATACCGCTAAGTATTTCGCCCGGCGTGCTAACGATTCTGCCAGCACGCCGCCTTATTTAATGACTTTTCTTATTGGCCACAAAGGCCCAAAAGATTGAGTACAATTTCAAAGGACGAAAACAAAAACAAAAACAGGTGGAGTTTACACTACCACAAGATATAACAAAGGATATATAATAGAAATTAAAGAAATAGATAAATAAGCAAATAAATAAATAGAACCCCCAATAGCGGAGCAGTTCACTTCGGGTAATTCGGGATAAATCCCACGCAAAAATCCCGGATTACTCCACCATCCCCAAGGTATGGGAAAGTGCCTTCTTCCAGTTTCATTCTTCCTGCTTAGGAAAGCATACTCAGAGTCGATCCATTCGGTCTTACCAGACTTGCCACTTTCGTCCACCTTTCGATACACACACTAGAAGGCAGCACCTCCCTAAGCTATTAATTTCTCATACTGAAACAATTGAGTTTACACCCGTTTAATAAAACTGTTGCATTGAATTTGTTATAATAAGATGCACGAGGACCTACAAATAGTAGACATATTTTTAAGTCACACTTTATCATCTTCGGAAGATGTAAGTGGGATATGAAATAATCCTTTCTACAATAGGCATAAGCATGAAAATTTGGGAAGGAAGTAAGTCAATTACATCGACCCCCAACACTTGACTGGTACTTATTTCATCGACTCCGAAAGTCGATATCGGCGGATTTCGAACTCAGAGCGTAAAGACGGGCGAAATACCGCTAAGCACTTTGTGCGGCGTGATAACGATTCTGCCAGCTAGCTGCCATGGAAATACGATATAATGCAGTTCTACATACATACATACATACATACATACATACATACATACATACATATCTATACACATCCACACACACACATATACAAACATATATATATATATATATATATATATATATATATATA
>NC_068983.1:151403247-151412097 GCF_001194135.2 Octopus bimaculoides | reverse complement strand
TATATTTATATATATATATATATATATACGTGTGTGTGTGTGTGTGTGTGTGTCTCTGTGTGTCTGTGAGTGTGTGTGTGTCTGTGAGTATGTGTGTAGGCACACCATTCCTGAAAAAAAAATAATAAGGTTAAAATGATAACTACACAAGAAATCCTTTTAACTCCTAATCAACTAAGTCGCATCTTGAATGGGACTAAAAAGCTACAACACATACCCGGATTCTATACGATTTAAACTTAAATACATCGGAGTATGTAAGTAAATATTATAAGGCATTTGGACCAACTTCCTATCGTTTCTTCCACTTCAATTTACAGTCTAACATGAATGTAGTTTCCATGAATCAATTACATGTGGCTACCATGTTGTCAAGGAATAAACAGAAGAATGATATTTATTCAGGATGAACGTTCGTAGATAGAAGCTAATGGAAACACAGCGGTGAGACGGAAATCTAATATTGATTTTTTTAACATAAACTCAGATTGGCAGAATCGTTAGAGCGTCGGGCGATATACCTCGTGCTATTTGTTCCGTTTATTTTTTCGTCCTGAAATCAAATCCCGTTCAAGTCGACTTTGCTTTCATCTTTCCCTGAGTTCAGAGTAGGTCGGTAATAGAAAGTATTAGTGCTAAGATCAATGTAATCGAATGCCCATCTTAACCAACAAGAATGGTACAACAGCAAATCGTCGCCAAAACGAGGGGTTTTTACAAGTTAACTGATACGCCGGTTGTCTGATATTACCGTCATAAAAATATGACCTATACGCAAGACACTCTTGATATGCCGGTTGTCTGATATTACCACCATAAAAATATGACCTGTACGTGAGAGATTCACTTGATATGCTAGTTGTCTGATATTACTATGATAAAAATATGATCTATACGTAAGACGCTCCACATTACTTTCAACACAACACACATATATCTTATCCATCACAGTTTCACGTGTGCACTTTCTTACTGCAAGTAGACTCCTTAAAAAGAGTAGACTGATAGTAGACTCCTTCTTCAAATGGAAAGAAGGGAACATAGGATCAATATGAATTATTTGTGTTCAATCGATTATATCAATTATATTTTCATCGTCGAACTTGGAAGAATGAACGCCAAAGTCGACCGGCGATATCTGAACTCAAAGCGTAAAGAAGCCAAGCAAAATATCGCAAAGTTACTGAGGTACAAAGTCACATTTGGTCTAAACAACAACAATAAAAACAAACAACTAAAGCAAAGGTCTAAAATAAATGGGACAGCTGATTCAAAATTGAATTAGAAAATAGAACATTTGCGATATATCTGTATCAACAAGATATGTATTATAGATTTGTATGTGCAGGATGACATGCATAGACATGCATCATGAGAGTTGATAGTTGATAACTATCAAAACAAGAACAATAGCTTTTCATGAATCTACGATATATGTATTGCATCTAATCGCGAAGGCTATAACTTCGTCGTTCCGCCATCTACACCTCGAGAACTTATCAACAGATTAATAAATTTGAGAATATCTGCCATATATATGTATTGCTAAGATAATCTGGAACTCGACTGAGGAAAGAAAATTCCGAATAGCCCGTCCTTGTTTTCTCTGTATCGTCTATCTGGATGTTTTGTTGTCCCATTCTTGTATCACCTAACTATCTGGATGTTTTGCGTGCTTGTCCCATTTTGTATTTATATATATATATATATATATATATATATATATATATATATATATATATATATATGGGGGGGGGCGTGACCATGTACGCGTGTATCTGCATATGTATGCACGTATTTATAAACTTATGTCTGTGTACGTATTTCAGTGCATGTATTCGGTTGTTTCAATTGGAAAAAATGTTCTCAGCAAAAGATGTAGTAGACTTCATTTATACTTTCGAAGTTGCAATTCATCCTTGCATCAAACCGGCATTGTTTGTATAAATGCACGGTGCACCACATGTCTGATGTCGAAGTGATCGCGGAGGAACATAAACTGAAGTGCTTTGCTCAAGAATACAACGCATCGTCTCAACGGGGAATCGAAACTATGATCTTAAGAGTAACAGCCTAGCCATTTGAACACGCGCTCTCGCGTATACATACATACATACACACACTCTCTCTCTCTCTCTCTCTCTCACACACACACACACACACACACACATATATATATATGTACGATGGGCTTCTTTCAGTTTCTGTCTACCAAATCCACTCACAAGGCTTTGGTCGGCCCGAGGCTATAGTAGAAGACACTTGCCCAAGGTGTCACGCAGTGGGACTGAACCCGGAACCATGTGGTTGGTAAGCAAGCTACTTACCACACGGCCACTCCTGCGCCTATATATGTGTGTGTGTGTGTGTGTGTGTATGTATATATATATATAATTTCTTTTGCTGCCCTATGATTAATAATGATATATATATATGTATATATATATATATATGTATATATATACATGTATGTATGGTTTTATAAATTTATGTAGGAGACACACATCAATCAAATGTATTTCACTCCTTTATAACTTCCTCTGACTCTCCTCTGTAATCGCTATTTCTTAAATATCATTTTACTTGTGAAACACTTATTATTTCGGCTTCATTTCACACTAATGACGTCTACAGGCAGCAGGATATCATGTAATATAGTAATAGTAGTTAATGTTACTGTTGCTGCTGCTACTCCTGCAACTCCTCCTGCTGCTGCTACCGCTACCGCTGCTGCTGCTGCTGCTGGCTATCTTTGTAATGATGATGATGATAATGGTGACAATGATGATTATGAATATATTATGATGAAGACTATGACGTCGACGATGGCGCTGTTAATAGCGATGATCACGGTGATGAATACTATCATGGATGCAATGATAAGAAGAAACGTGATGGTTATAATGATCGTTACAAATATGACTATAATGATCTTGGTGATGATAATAATATAGATACTGATGACGATAGGGATAGTGATTCTAACGATAAGGATAGCTATGATGATTTATTCGCTACTGTGTCGACGGTGGAAGGCAATCTTAAAAGCTAATGGGGTCGAGCCAGCGCTGGATTAACCATTAAGCAAAACAGGCTCGTGCTTAGGGCATCAACGGAAGTAGAGAGCGCCACAGAAATGGTAAATGGTTTACGGCACGAAAGAAATTACTTTAAACTTGCTAAAATAATATTCGGGATGCCTTTATCTTTACTAAGTATGGATGCAGATGTGTTACCTAAGATTAATTTTGAGGATCTGATCAAAGACTTTGCAATTCAAAAAGGTTGGAGGAAACTTTTCAAATATAAATGAAGTGGAAGTATACAAAAATAGACATTGTTTTCCCTCTTACTGTTTTGTTTCGTTTTGAGAAAAGTTCTATTTTAGGATTTATTATGGTTTATATTTTGAATTACATAATCTTTTATGAGGGCAGCAGAATTTCTTAAGTGCTTGGGGCCTCGATGGGTCTTAATCTGGCCTTGGGTCGAGCTTACAAAGAATCGATTATGTAAAGGAAAAGAAAAAGACATATGAGCGCAGGCGTGACTGAGTTTGCTTCCTAACCACATGGTTCCGATTTTTTTAGTCAAATAGCGAGACAGAAATTTTCTGCGTTTAGCGGAGCGGTGTCAACTTTAAGGCTGTAGCCTGTGAAATGTATAGTTTAGCGTCTGACCAGTTCATTGTAGGTTTCTAAATAAATAGAAATACCTAATTTTATTGTAGGTTTCTAAAGAAACAGAAATATCTAATAAAGTCAACATGTATCATCTTACTGTTTCTTTTGTCTCTTTATTGATTGTAGGTTTTTATTATTTTTTAAAAATTTGTTATATTAACATATTTGTCTGTATGCGTTTACTTTATGCGTACTTCAGTATTATGTATACCTGCTATGTATTTATGTATATCATTAATATATAAGTGCATGTGTTTGTGTGAAAAGGGAACGTCTGTGTCCAAAACTCCAAAGTTGAGTAACATTTTCATGTTTGGATTTGTAAACTACGATAAGATTAACAACACTGGTCAACAAAGAATTTGTCCCAAGGTAAAGAATACCTGTATCTTATACGTTTTTGCATGCAGGATTAAAAAATAATGTCAAATTATCTGTATCACCTACAGTTTCTTTGTTCCACGATATCCCTCTCAGTTCCTGTTACGTGAGCTAAATTTCAGTTAAGCTGTTGAAATGTAAGCTAACGGTTTAAGAAATACTCCTAATTAAAATTTTTTTATGAATCGAATTAATCTAGTGAAATCATAAATCCAGCTATCAGAGCCAACGAGTCCCCAAAACATACTAACACAGAGAAAAAGCACAGGTAAATACTAACACACAGAAGCACAGAAAAATATGTAACACACGGAAAAATTAAAACAAAACAGGTGGGTGAAATCAACATAAACAACAGCGGCACAGACAACAGTAAACCACAACAGTTGTCATGGTAACAAGCTGCTAATGTCACGCTGTCTGTTGATTGGTTAAAATTACCCAAATAATCCCAAATAACATCAGATTCTTTAATTTACGAGTCAAAGTAATTGGTTGATCGTAATCAAAATTCAGAGTTGCATCGATACACCAAAACTGAATGAAAGCAATCTGAGCAAAATAAAGGGGGGGGGGCTCATTTTGCGAATGAGAAAGACTAGATCGGGGGTCGATAAAATAAGTATCAGTTGAACACTAGGGTCAATGTAATCGACTTATTCCTTCCCCACAAGTTTTCAGGCCTTGTGCCAAAATTCAAAAGCTTTATTATTATCATTCTTATTACTGTTGTGGTTGTTGTTGTTATGTATGTTTAGTGGTATTCCGTCTGTCTTCGCGTTCTGAGTTCAAATTCTGCCGAAGCCAACTTTGCCTTTCATCCTTTCGGGGGTCGATAAAATAAGTACCAGTCGAACACTGGGGTCGATGTAATCGACTAGCTCCTTTGTCAAATACTTCAGGCCTTTATGCCTGTAATAGAAAGAATTCTTATTATTATTATCATTACATTTGCCATCCACCACACGCGCCGATTCTGATGCCTTCAAAAAATAAAAGATATCAAATACAACAAGAAGAGAAGAACGATAAGAAATGGAAGAAAGCTAATAACTTGTATGACATTAGGTGTGGGTGAAGCAGGAGTTACATTCTAATCAGGCCTAGACATCAACACGAACAGACAGACAGTATACGAAACTTAACTCAACTTCTTCACCTTAGTTACAACTAACAGCGAAACCACCGCCACCTCTTCTACTACTACTACTACTGCTACTGCTGCTGCTGCTGCTACTACGCTGGCTGGCTGGCATAAAATGTATTTAATTATAAGAGATTTCCTGTATCAATTTTGCCGCATCACAGTCGTGTCTACTGACATTCCATAGGTGTTTTATACATCCATGTGCTTGTATGTGTATGTGTGTGTATGCATGTGTGTATGTATGTATGTATGTATGTGTATGTATGTATGTATGTATGTATGTATGTATGTATGTATATATGCATGTGAGGGACGCACGTGTGTAATTAGAGTGAGAATTTTCATGTAGGTATGTCTCGTTTAAATCAACGCCTGGAAAATATGTTAACCGATATAATGTTGAGCCGTTTTGTATTCTCTAACAGTATGCTAGGTTAGTATAGGAAATGGATTTAATGACTTTTCAGTACTAATTAAAGAGGAAATATTAGCTGCTCTTCCGGACACGCAAGTAACTAACATTACAAAAAGGTATTAATGTGTAGTTAGAGTTAGTAAATTAATGAAGGAAGAAATAAATTTAGAAATGGACAACAATGGTTAGTTCGTGTCAGTAATTATCATTCTTTTCACTCCCTAAAATTGAAGGTCATAAAATAAGTATTTGACTGGGTTCAAGTATGACAACTGTTTCGTGATTTGTTGCAGCTAAGGTGAGATGATTGTGTGTGCTTGTTCAAGCGTATCGGGTGAGCTTGTGCGTGTACAGGTATTTTTCAATACATGTCTTGATATACCTTTCTGTTACAACAACGCGGAGTGTTCGACGAACGATGCCGAACCACAATAATAATTCTTTCTCATTTTTGCTACAAGGCTAGCCATCTTGAGGGGAAGGGGAAGTCGTTTACATCAACCCCCCAGTGTTCAAATGAAACTTATTTTATCGATCGTAAAAGGATGTATAGCAAAGGCGACCGTGAGGGCATTTGAACTCAGAACACGAAGAGTCGGGAGAAACCGCTGAGCATTTTGTCCAATATAAACACGATGCTGAACCACAATAATAATTCTTTCTCATTTTTGGTACAACGCCAGCCATTTTGAGGGAAGGGGAAAATCGTTTACATCGACCACAGTACTCAAATGTAACTTCTTTTATCGATCTCTAAAGATTGCAAAGCAAAGTCCGCCGTGGAGGCATTTGAACTTAGAAGTGAGGAGTCGAAAAAATGCCGCTAAGCATTTTGTCCAATATAATGTATATATTGTACATATAGGTACATATAATGTACATATAATGGATATATGTAAAATAAACACGAAATTTACGTTCGTAAATATACATTTAGATATTAAAATGAATATTAATTTTGCCCGAATATTTCGGTTTAATATATCCCAGTTATCGACATTTATGACTAGGATATATTTCGATCGTACTGAGAATAACCATCTTTTACTTGCTAATGACGATATAGAAACATAAGAAGCTCATAGATCTGTGATAACAGAAATATCTGTTGCAATATTTATACCGTATTTCAAATTGAGCTAATATGTACCTTACAATAGACATACATGCATACGATCATGTCTAGATATGCAAATATACGCATGAGAGACATATAAAACAAAGCATACAAATCTTCATGTATACATACATACAAAAGTACCCTGTTGTTGATGTTGAATTTCTAAAAAAGGAGCCTTGGATATAGGTTAGAAACCAGCTCTTTCTGAATTGGCAACAACTCTTGAAATAAAACTGAATAATGGCATGCATACATGCATACATTTATATTTGACAAAATATCACCTGAAGAAATGGAATGGTTATGTAGCAATACATATTTACATATTGTTATTTATTAAGTTATGTAATAGACTCGTATCAAGAATAAGCCACGCTACCGAAACACGTGTTACCCATTAGTTTTTGTTTACTTATTGATTTAACTCGCATCGTTCTTACTTATGGAAAAAATTGCCCAATACTTTAAAAAAGCTGAATATCAGAGTAAACCGGATGGATCCTGGTCTGTTCCATATATATTTTTTTCCCTATTACAAACCTCTTTAACGCGCAACACGCACGAAAATAGATACATTAATTTTTTTCTTATGCAAAAAAATACTCGAAGTAACATGGGACCCGGTGTTTTCCATTTTCTCCCTTGCGTTATATATGCCAAATTTAGCTACACCAATTTTATTCATTCTGCGTAAACATTTTTTGTTATATTTTTTATACATATAAATGCATAGAATATACTATACCTATTTTCTCTTTCTGTAAAAATGCTAAACTTGTTTTAATTAAATAAAATGTGTGTGTGTGTGTGTGTGTGTGTGTGTGTGTGTATAAAATTGGACGCATTTTCAGCCTTCTCTCAGTAGTCTTGCAAAATACATACATGTGTGTGTACGTGTGTGTGTGTGTAAGTGTCACCAGAAGGGAAACAATATCATCGGTAAAGGCGCGAAATTTCGTCTGACTCTTCTTTCTGTGTCTGTTTTTCGTTTGTGCATATACTATACGTTTTTAACACATACACACACACGTATATGTGTATGTATGTATGTATATACATACATACATACATACATACATATATATATATATATATATATATATATATATATATATATATTGAAAGAAGAAAGAATAAGTCGAAAACGAAATGAATGAAATTAATGAAACATCAACGGAAGAATGACAGAAAGAAAAGAAAATGAACCTTCCTCCCTCCACTTCTACCTCCACACAAAAAAAAAAGAACTCACAAAAACTAAAAGAAGGAATAGTATCTCCCAAGATTGAAAATGGAATCAGGTGTACGTGAAGGAGGGTCTACATGTGGTGGAATGTATAAGGTAGCAGATGGAGTGTGTTCGAAGAGGAGAAGAGCGGTGACGATTACAGTAAAATACTATCACTACAACAAAAACAACATCGACTTATTCTTTACCACTTAGGTCTCCTACTTAAAATTCTCATCTCAACAGATGATCAGTCCGAGATAATTATCTCTGACTATTTGTCTTGTGCTAAATCTGGTTCCAGCTTGATTCAGGCATGTGTGTGTGTGTGTGTGTGTGCATGTGTTTGTGTGTGTATGTGTGCGTCTGTGTGCGTTTGTGTGTGTACATGGTATATACTTATATTACATACTTGCCTATACATAGATACATGCACACACACACACACCCACACCCACACACACACACACACAGATAGATAGATAGATAGATAGATAGATAGATAGATAGATAGATAGATAGATAGATAGATAGATGGATCTTGTTCAAAACGGGGGCACCAGTTTTCAATGTTTTATGTAGTGTTTTTGGTGCCGAAAGACTTTCAAACTTCGTATACTTATCTATTTTGTGTTATACAATAGAAAAAGAATTTTGTATTCGAATTTATTTCATGTAAAAAATTGTCTTATTTCGATAATTTCAACCAATCACTGACAAGTATTCAGCTGTTTATAAGTTACTCCTTTGGCAGTTTAAGCGGTGTAAAGCGTATTTAATCTCCATTACTTCTGACATTTTGCAGAGGCAACACACGTGTGTTCGTTTTCCCTAACCCTAACCCTAACCCTAACCCTAATTGACTTGCTCCTTCCC
>NC_068983.1:151402525-151402958 GCF_001194135.2 Octopus bimaculoides | reverse complement strand
CCCAAGTTTCAAAGTGTTTCGTTAAGAAAATACTGGTGCCCCCGTTTTGAACAAGATCCAGATAGGATCGATAGATAGATAGATAAGTAGATAGATAGGTAGGAGGTAGGTAGGTAGGTAGATAGATACATACATACATACGTACATACATACATACATACATACATACATACATACATACATACATACATACATACATACATACATGCATTAGTATGTTTTGCTCTTTTTGTGTCTGATATTGTCTTTTCGTTTTCAGTTTCCATTTATCAAAGACATGGATCCATATGTCGCTCCTGCCTCACTACCCCTATTCACTCATTCATTGTCTCTTCATGTGGGACTGCTTCTCATCTAACTATCTATATAGCTTTGTCTCTCTTCCTTTTCTCCTCCTCTCTCTGTCTGTCTGTCTCTTTCTCGGTATATATAT
>NC_068983.1:151399618-151401971 GCF_001194135.2 Octopus bimaculoides | reverse complement strand
ATATATATATATATATACATATACACGCACAGGAGTGGCTGCATGGTAAGAAGCATGCTTCCCAACCACATGGTTCCGGGTTCAGTCCGTTCAGAACCGTGCTGCTGTATTAGTACCACGCACCGGTCCAGTTAAACAGAGTTAAAGAAATTCTTAACATACAGTTCATTAGAAGATCCGCAAAAATACATTTTCAAGTACATTTCCAAGTACATTTTCAACTTGCATTTCTTTATATTTCTCGTGTAATAAGAAATAAAAAGAAGATACTGTGGTTGACCCTCGATCCACTAAAATGGTAATGCTGAAACGAATCGGTTCATTTCTTCCACTATCTACCAAGAAAAGCATGTAGTTTAACTACCATGTCTTCACACCTCTTGGTGTAGGTGTGCAGAAACGATGGTGGCGGTGGTGTTTGTGATGGAGGTATATTATAGGGGTGGTGGAGGGATACGATAGTGATCATGGTAGCGGTGATAGTTAAAATGTGTGCAAAGCTAAACAAAAAACGCGTAGTCATAAGTTTACTTTACACTTACACTGTATAACACTCCTGCTAATTAAATCTTTTACCCTTTACTTGCTCCAGTCATTAGATTGCGGCCATGTTGGGGCACCGCCTTGAAGAAGTTTTAGTCGAATGAATTGCTCCCAGTACTTTTTTTAAAAGCCTTGTACTTATTCCATCGGGTCATTTAGCCGAACCGCTAGTTTACAGGGACATAAACATACCAATACAAAGACACACGTTCATATCAAAATATACGACAGGCTTCTTTTAGTTTCCGTCAATCAAATCTACTCACAAAGCTTTGGTCGGCCCAAGACCACAGTAGAAGACACTGGAACTGAACCCGGAACCATGTTGTCAGGAAGCAAACTTCTTACCACACAACAACACCTGCACCTATGTATGGGTATATGCATACAATTAAACATGTAATTGTGCGTCTATATATTCTTCTATTTGTTCCAGGTTGTTGTCTGTGGTCATGCTGGAACAGGATAGGAAATATAAAAGAGTGAGAAAGTTCTGTAGAAGATTAAGATTTTCTGCGGTTTTATCGTTTCTTTTTTTCTTCCGTGTCTCTTTTCTTCACCTTTCTGCTTGCACGTGTATTTAAATGAATGTAAGAATCCGTGCATTATATGAATGAAAGAGAGGAGGAGGAGAGAGAGAAAGGGCGAGAGGGGAGAGGGGGAGGAGAGAGAGAGAGGAGGGAGAGAGAGAGGAGGAGGGAGAGAGAGAGGAGGAGGGAGAGAGAGAGGAGGAGGGAGAGAGGAGGAGGAGAGGGGGAGAGAGAGGAGGGAGCGAGGGGGAGAGAGAGGGCTGGAGGAAGAGAGAGAAAGATATAAACAGATTAACAAAAAGCAGAGTGAAGGGAGTCGAGAGAAAGAGAGAGAGAGAGACGGAAGACGATGATAAATAGGGGTGAAAGAGGAGAAGAGAAAGGAGGGGGAAGCTGAAGAGGTAAGATGATAGTATTGTTGAGTGCGAGAGGTACATACAAGACGTCAGTCGGGTCACAGTCTGTTTGCCAGATTATAGCTTTTAAACCGGGTAGATCGTATGGGGTAAAAGGCTAACTGAGATTGCTACAAATCCTGCACCCGCTTCTCTCTTTCTTTCTCCTCACCATAGCTCATCTGTACACCCCACTACTCCTTAGACTACCTCTACCACTTCTAATACCACTGCCTCCTCCAACATCACAAAATTATCGCCCTCTCCACCATCGTTAACACCACAAGCTTTAACCACTATCACCATCACCATCGCATCCCGCCACCGCCGCTGTCACATACCTCCACCACTAACACCCCAACATTATCTCACAAACTCCACCAATATCACCAATACATCTAACGCCATCACCACATCTTCTTCCTCTTCGCCCCATTCAAGTGACCTCGGCCACCCTGTGTTTGATTAGTTAGTACTGGGTCACCTATTGTCTTCCACCACACTTAACCCGAGACAGTAGTTATTCTGCTCTTTTATATTTACTCTTATTATCACCAGGTAGCGTCTGCTATCAGCAGGTTGAATACCGTGGATTGCTGTAATACCATCCAGGGTTAACTATGAGTATAAAAAGAATCTCGTATGAGGTTTCAGTGCAGTCCATCCACGGCAGGATTTGAACTCAACTATTTTTTCCCCTGTTGATCCCTCTGAGTCTTATTTCGTTCTACTGGACCTCCATAACCAATCACTCAATATTAAAAAAATATCTTATTGTATTTCTATAATTAAATATTATTAGGAAATTTTTTTAAAAATTGAAATATTTTGTATTTCAATAGATAGATAGATAGATAGATACATTTCTTTTATTAGCCACACAGG
>NC_068983.1:151396120-151397110 GCF_001194135.2 Octopus bimaculoides | reverse complement strand
ACACACACACACACACACACACACACACACACACACACACACACACACACACACACACATATATATACTATAGCAATGGTAAAATGATCGCTCAATGCTGTTGTAGAGATTAATAATATATTTTATTTTGGTGGAATGTGTCTCTCGCTACTCTGAGTTTCTCCTTGTGGGTGCACAGGATCTTCAGGGAAGTTATGACTCCTATGTCTCTTCTACTATAGCCTTGAGACAACCAAGACCCTGTGAGTGAATCTTGGAAAAATGTATGAAAACTCGTTGTATGCGCGCGCACGTCCTTCTACCTTTCACGACGTGGAAGTCCCTAGTAGCCGGCATTAAGTTTTGGTGTGCTATCTCTAAGTCCACCTTTGTATGTGTGCGCGTGTTTGTACGTACACACGCACACACACCCAGCGAAGGCAAGTGGCCTAAGAGATTCACAATCTACAGCCAAACCATCTAAGAGATTGTAAGATTCTTGGAGCGTGTGATGCATCGTGCCCTTGAGCAAGATACTTCATTACACGTTGTTTTAGTCAACGCGGCTTTCAATGATAATCAGCCAGACCGCTGTTCCAGGATTCTGCTCTTCCAGCTGTTACATCGTGGATTTACTTCTGCTTCGAGTGTATAGGGACCCAGAGCGTGTCTATGTCTGATTGAAACTTCTTGAACACTTAGCGAATGCATGGATTATATATCAACAAGCCATACACCCTTGTAAGATGTATGTTCGTGTGTGTGTGTGTGTGTGTGTGTACGAGTGAGTGGACAAACAGAAGAGGGGCACTCAAAATATATGGATCAAAACAGTTTGATCCATGCACACACACAAATATATATGCATATAAATATATATATATATATTATATTATATCATATGTATTTATTTTCTCCTAATTAATAAATAACTCGGACAAAATAAAATATGTGTTTTACTCCAACCATTAAATATATATATATATATTATATTATATCATATGTATTTAT
>NC_068983.1:151394559-151395262 GCF_001194135.2 Octopus bimaculoides | reverse complement strand
ATATATATATATATATATATATATGTGTGTGTGTGTGTGTGTGTGTGTGTGTGTGTGTGTGTGTGTGTGTGTGTATGTATATATGGAGAGAGAAATAGATAGATAGATAGATAGATAGATAGATAGATAGATAGATAGATAGATAGATAGGTAGACAGATAGATAGATATTCGTGCATATACATATACAAACATAAATATGTATAGATCTTTGTATATGCCTGTGCACATTCATAACTTGTATATAGATGTATATGTATCGCTTCATCAAATTGCCTATATTTTCAAACAGTTATTAGCACAAAAATGTGTAATAGTTTTTTGATGGAATAGGAGGTGGAGGACTTTTCTCTTAAAATCGCTGTAAAATTAATTTTAATAGAGGGAAAGGTAAATGAGTGAATGGATACAAGAAAGGAGGATGCACGAATGGTGGAATACGCATTCAAATACATGTGCATGCGTGTGTGTGTGTTCGAAATATTGGTGCAGTGTAAGAAGACCAAGTAATTAAAATGGAAAAAAAAACGTAAATGTAGACAGAGAAAAGTAAAGAGAGACAAAGAAAAATACGAGAGATTTGTGAAGAGATAAGATAAAGAAGGGAAAAAAATTTATGCTCTTTACTGAATACATTGCTTGGTAAATATGTGTGTGTGTGTGTGTGTGTGTGTGTGTGTGTGTGTGTGTGTGTGTGTGTGTGT
>NC_068983.1:151392407-151393911 GCF_001194135.2 Octopus bimaculoides | reverse complement strand
ATATATATATATATATATATATATATACATGTATTTGTGTGTGTGTATCTGTGTTTGGCCCCTCACCATCTCTTGACAACCGATGTTGCTGTGTTTACGTCACCGTAACTTAGCGGCTCGGCAATAGAAAACCGATAGAATAGGTACTTGGCTTACAATGAATAAGTCCTGGGGTCGATTTGATCGATTAAAGCTGCTGCTCCAACAGGACCGCAGTCAAATAACTGAAACAAGTAAAAGGGTTGAATGGATGCATATGTATGTATATGTACATATGTGTGTCTGTGTATACTTATATATAGATGTATATGTATGTAGATATATAGATGCTTGAATATTTGTATATAAACACAGCCCTAACACACCCACTCATATATTATCGTAGGGTGTAAATTAGATTTTAGTTTATTTCGTTTAATTGTATCACGGAAATAAATTATATACTTCCAAGTGTTTTTTTAGCTACAACTTTTCTAATATTGCAATAAGATGGCATAAAAACATATAGATACGCATTGATCATCTCTCTTCATTGCAAACATGCACGCACACACATACACACACACAATCACAAACTCACACAGGCACACACACGTACATACATACACACACACACACACACATACGCATATATATATATACTAGTACATACAGACACTCACACACTGGTTTACTAACGATTACCAATGATATCAGATGGTGAACATCTTCATTTCTACGCCCTTTGAAGACTGTATCTCGCAATCCTTGAAGCGGAATGTCCATCGAAGGTGGATCATATAAATCTTGGGGTTTATCTGGCTACATGCCTCTTTGTTCCTTGCTGAAACCGCCAGAGTAAACAATCTGCAGCGATACTTTTCATTCTTGAAGAATTTATGCTGCTCTTCATGAAATAAATTTAGGTCGTCTTTTAGCGGATGCAGCTTTTGTCTACATGCTTTACATAGACTTCTATGTCCCTCGTCGTAGATTATCCTAAGGGAAAATTAGACGTGCACTGTATGCCTCAGCCGTCTTCTTTGAACCAGTATAAGCTAGATTCAATGCTCTTAGTATTGGTTCAACGGAGGATTTCTGTGCTCATAATTCAACGAAAAGGGTCATTTTGAGACCTTAGGTGTGAGTTTATATGCGTGTATGTAAAAGGGAGGTATGTGAATATTTGTGTGTATTTGTGTGTGTTTTGTGTGTGTGTGTGCAATACAAGTGGGATGGTGAACATTCAACGCTGAAAAGAAAAATCAAACAACGTTTCAACACTGCCTTTGGTATTTACTTGCCAGCTCCCGTATTTAGTCACGGCCAGCTTTATGTGGCCTTAAGTCGGACAAGAAGGAAGGAAAACTTGAAAATTCTTTTGAAGGAAACAAGCAGTGAAAGGATGTTAGTTGCGGATAGATTTTTCACTAAAAATTTAGTAATAAAAGAATTATTATTGTACCTTATTTATGTATAAAATACTACAATTTGTCGTCATTTCTGACGGCACGGGGCCCAGCTA
>NC_068983.1:151391126-151391954 GCF_001194135.2 Octopus bimaculoides | reverse complement strand
ATATATATATATATATATATATATATATATATATACATGTACGTGTGTGTGTGTGATTCAAACAAAATAAATAGAAGGATGAACACAAAATGGTAGAGCATATGTTTTTTCCGTCTCAGACAACATTGTCGGTGTACGATCAAAAAGATTGAGACCCCCACATTCTGTTTCAGCCCCCACCGCCCTATCCTAAAGGAATGCTTTGTCATTGCTGTTTGAGCGAAAAATTGCAGAGCAATACAAGCTACGGTAAGATGGCCGCACAAGACTTTAATATGGCCGTCCCTTTATATCTATACGTTTCTAAGTGTGAATGTTGTTTTCGTGAGGTGGAGGAGAAAGAGGAAGGAAATCTATTATAACTACTAAGGATTTAAGAAATGAATCCACACGACTCTCCAAACAACCATTATTTTATCTGCTGTTGGCTTTAAACAAAGCAGTAGGATAAATAAAATGCAAAAATGTGGGAAGATAGATATTTTTTTTTTAATATGAAATACAGAAATATGTGGTGAGACACGAGGTCTTCTTCTTCTTCTTCTTCTTCTTATTCTTCTTCTTCTTCTTCTTCTTCTTCTTCTTCTTCTTCTTCTTCTTCTATTTCTTCTTCTTCTTTTTCTTCTTTTGTTCCTCCCTGTCCTCCTTTTGCCTCTAATATCTATGTATGCACTAGGATTTAGAAATGTCCTTGAACTTCGCTGTCCATGTAATAATATACCACTTGTATTTCTGTTTTATTCCACATCTTAAAATTTGTTTTTATTTTATCTATTTTTTATTTTCAATTTTTTTTTTGTGCTTGTGTCTTTCAGAAGCATATTTAAA
>NC_068983.1:151389526-151390291 GCF_001194135.2 Octopus bimaculoides | reverse complement strand
ATATATATATATATATATATATACATATATACGACGGGCTTCTTTCAGTTTCCGACTACCAAATCCACTCACAAGGCTTTGGTCGGCCCGAGGCTATAGTAGAAGACACTTGCCCAAGGTGCCACGCAATGGGACTGAACCCGAGACCATGTGGCTGGTAAGCAAGCTACTTACCACACAGCCACTCCTGCGCCTATATTTTTTTTTTTTTTTTTCGAATAGTGATCCTAATAGGATATTGGTTGCTAATTTTAGTAGATCAAGCGACCATGCAGTGGTCTCCTTCACAAGCTCGCAGAATAGAGATGCTGAAGGAATTTTGCGATAGATCTTTATGTCGTTTGCTCTACGAGATTAACTTCAAGAACTCATCACGATATTAAGAGTGAAGTATTCAGCAATATCCAATATGGCGATTGTCTCTAGGCACGGCATACAATTTGTGAATATCAATTGAGGTTATCGACCTCAGTGTGATGATGATGATGATGATGGTGATGATGATGATGATGATGATGGTGATGATGATGATGATGTGGAAGACGATGAGAAGGAGGAAGATGGTGGTTGCGGTGGTAATTAAGTGATGGTGGCGTTGGTGGTTGTGATAAGGAGGCTTCATAATTATCATGAAGTTGTTAGTATAAGTGAAAGTGATGATGATGATGATGATGATGATGATGATGATGATGATGATGATGATGACGATGCCGATGACGATGACGATGACGATGATGATGATGATGACGATGACGATGATGATGA
>NC_068983.1:151388061-151388830 GCF_001194135.2 Octopus bimaculoides | reverse complement strand
ATGATGATGATGATGATGGTGGTGATGAAATGACGACGCGAAGATGATGGCAACAACGACGACGACAATGATGAAACGATAATGATGAAGATGGTGATGATAGTAGTAGTGACGATGGTGATGATGATGATGATGATGATGATGATGATGATGATGATGGTGGTGGTGGTGGTGGTGGTGGTGGTGGTGGTGGTAGCAACGACAACGACGACAACGGTGATGATGGTGATGATGAAGATGATGAAATGACGACGGCGAAGATGACGATGCAAAAGACCGTAATGATGATTCTGCTCCCGATAAGAGTTGTTGTGGTGACTAAAGCGCTGATGGCTGTGATGACGCTGATGATGATGTATGCTAAGATGATGACGGCGACGACGAAGACGAAGACGATGATGATGATGATGATGATGATGATGATGATGATGATGATGATGATGAGGTTGATGATACTTAATGTTGATTAAGATATATGCTTTTTTGTTTGTGAGTTTGCTTGTGTATGTGGTGTTTGAAGGAATGTCTGTCTGCAAGTGTGTGAGCACTTGTGTGTGTAAGTGGTTGGCTGTGCGTGGCAAGCTGTCAAATTCAACGTGATCTACGGCCGGTGCAGGCTTTTAATATTAAGGCTATCAGCAACAGTATTATCAGTGTCTATCTTCACCAACACCAATAACAACAACAACAACAACAACTACACCAACACCATCATTATCACTCATCATCCCACCACCACCACCACCACCACCACCACCACCACCACCAC
>NC_068983.1:151385351-151387937 GCF_001194135.2 Octopus bimaculoides | reverse complement strand
GCCGCTACGTTCTGAGTTCAAATTCCGCCGAGGTCGACTTTGCCTTTCATACTTTCGGGGTTGATAAATTAAGTACCAGTTACGCATTGGTGTCGATCTAATCGACTTAATCCCTTTGTCTGTCCTTGTTTGTCCCCTCTATTTTTAGCCCCTTGTGGGCAATAAAGAAATAAGAAACGTTAGCACGGCGGGTAAAATGCTTAGTGGTATTTCGTCCGTCTTTACGTTCTGAGTTCAAATTCCGCCGAAGTCGACTTTACCTTTCGAGGTCGATAAATTAAATACCAGTTGCGTACTAGGGTCGATCTAACTGACTGGTCACCTCCCACCAGATTTCAGGTCTTTGTGCTTATAGTAGAAAGAATTATTATTATCATTGTTATCTAAGGTGGGGAGCAGGCAGAATCGTCTACTGCAACGTTCTGAGTTCAAATTCCAGCGAAGTTGACTTTGCCTTTCATCCTTTCGGGGTCAGTAAATTAAGTAGCTGTGAAACACTGGTGTCGATGCAATCGACTATCCCCCTCCTCCAAAATTGCAGGCCTTGTGCCTCCAGCAGAAAAGATTATTATTATTATCATTATAATATAAGGCGGCGAGCTGTCAGAATAGTTAACATGCTGAACGAAATGCTTAGCAGTATTTCGCCCGTCGCTACGTTCTGAGTTCAAATTCCACCGTGATCAACTTTGCCTTTCATCCATTCGGGATCGATAAAATAAGTACCAGTCGAGTACTGACGTCGATGTAATCGAGAACTCCCCTCCCCCAAATTTCAGGACTTGTGCCTTTACTATTATTTTTATTAAGGCGGCGAGCTGGCAGAATCGTTAGCAGGCCGGGCAAAAATGCTTAGCGCTATTTCGCCTGCCTCTAAAAATTCCGCCAAGGTCGACTTTACATTTCATCCTTTCGGGGTCGATAAAATAAGTACCAGTTGAACACTGGGGGTCAATGTAATCGACTTATCTCCTGTCCCCAAAACTACCCTTACCTGAAATTGCTGGTCTTGTGCCAGTTATTGTTCAGGCGGCGAAATGGCTGGATGGTTAGCACGCCGGACAAAAATCTTAACGGCATTTTCGTTCGTTTTTTCGTCTTGGGTTCATTTGCAACCGAGGTCGTCTTAGCTTTTCATCATTTCGTGGGTGGGGGGTGGGGCGATAAAATGAGTACCAGTTAAGCACTGAGGTCGGTGTAATTGGCCAGTCCCCCTCCCCTCAAATTTCAGGCTTTTCGCTTGTAGTAGAATGGATTATTAGTGCTGTTGTTGTTGTGGTTGTTGTTTGTCTCACTTCATTGCAATCATTATAATAGTGATGATGCTCTTCTCTATCGCGGTCGCCTTTACCATCATATTTTGCCTGTCCCTACCTAATCACCACTACCACCACCACCACCACCACCACCATCATCATCACCACCACCATCATCATCACCATCATCATCATCAGCGTCATCATCATCACCATCATCATCGTTTCGACTGACATTGTTGGCGTTTAAATTATGATTTACGCTGTAGTACTTGAGACTAAATAAACAAAGAAAGGGAAGAAATAGCCAGAGAAGAGAAGACATTGAGAGAAAGGGAGAGAGAGAGAGAGAGAGAGAGTGTGTGTGTGTGTGTGTGTGTGTGTGTGTGTGTATGTGTGTGTGTGTGTGTGTGTGTGTGTGCCAGTGAGAATATATGAAGAAACAACACAATTAAAGATTGAACAAATAATAAAAGAAATTATGTGACAGTATCTTAAAGGTTTCTGGTGGTGATGGTGGGATTGTTGGAGGGGGGGGGGCAGAAGGAATAGGTTTGGTGGATAGAGTGGCGGCAGCGGCGACGGAAGTGGCTGATGCGGTGGCGCTGGCAATGGTGATGGTGGAAGTACTTGTGGTAGTGGAGGTGGTTGCAGAATGGTGTTGGTTGTAGTAGTAGTAGTAGTAGTAGTATGACGGTAGTGGTAACGGTGGTGGTGGTGGTGGTGGTATAGAAATGTTTGTAATAGATGCTGTAGTGAAGACAGTAAATTATGGTGCCGCTGTGTTGGTGGGAATGGCACGAGTAGAGGGGGTGATAACGCTGATGGTATAGACAGTGGTGTGGGGGAGTTGTTGCTGTTGGTGGTGGTGGTGATGTTGAAGGAGGTTGTAGAAATGGTGCTGGTGTCAGTAATGGTGGTGTTGGTTGTTGTAACTGTGTTGGTATACTTAGTAGTGTTGGTGGTAGTGGAGGTGTTTGCGGTAGTGCTAGTGGCAGTATTGTTAGTTTTCGTATTAATTTTGTTGGTAATTGTAATAGTAGTAGTAGTAGTAGTAGTAGTAGTAGTAGTAGTAGTAGTAGTAGTAGAAGAAGAAGAAGAAGAAGAAGAAGAAGAAGAAGAAGAAGAAGAAGAAGAAGAAGAAAGAAAGTAGAATTCAAGAAGCACTCTTTTCAGGATTATTTCTGTAGTGGTGGTGGTGGTAGTAGTAGATTTTGGAGTAGAGTAGTAGTGGCGGCAGCAGTAGTAGAAGTAGAAGTGGTAGTGCTAGTTGTAGTAGTAGTAGTAGTAGTAGTAGTAGTAGTAGTAGTAGTAGTAGTAGTAGTAGTAG
>NC_068983.1:151384674-151385341 GCF_001194135.2 Octopus bimaculoides | reverse complement strand
TGCTACATACAGCAAGTGGTAATTTTGATCGTCATAGTTTTGGGTTTTCCGTTATCGTTGCTGTTGTTGTTGTGATGGTGGTGGCAGTGGTGGTGGTGGTAGTGGTAGTGGTGGTGGTAGTGGTGGTGGTGCTGCTGCTGCTGCTGTTGCTGCTGGTCGTGATTACAAGATGGTGTGGTTGTGAAACGTTACTGTCGTTTACGTTGTTATTGTTGTAGTGCTGGTGGTGGTGGTGGTGGTGGCGCGGAAGGGTGGGGAGTAATGTTGGTGTTGAAGTTCAGATTTGGCAGAAATCTGTTTCCAAAGAGAAAGGCATCCATCATGTTTTATATAAAAGAATTGACGTCTATTATTGGCTGAACACGCATGGGTTATGTACTCTTTATATTCGCATACTGGCATAGTCAACGTGCAAACTGATACCTAGACAAAGAAACAGACGTACATATATAAACAGAGACACAAACGACGAAACACGCGTATATACAATCACTCACAAATGCGCGCGCGCACACACACACACACACACACACACACACACACACACATATATATATATATACATATAAATATTCACACACGTACATATATGCGTACATATATTTTATGTATATTAAAAATAAGTACATGTGTATATAATATATATATATATATATGTATATATATA
>NC_068983.1:151383423-151384189 GCF_001194135.2 Octopus bimaculoides | reverse complement strand
ATATATACATTTATATATATATATGTATGTATATATATATATATATATATATATATATATATATACATACAGATATACATACATACAACGCATAATATTTATAACATATATACATATGAATAACATATAGATGCGCTTGCGTGTGTAAGTGCGCGCGCGTGTGTATGTGTGTGTGTGTGTGTGTTTGTGTGTGTATTTGTGGGGTGAGTGAGTGTAAGTAAATTTCATGTTGTTTTGAGGGAAATTTCGGATGTTTCGTACTAAGTTCTTTTTCAGAGAATTAAAAAGTTTTGGTGCGTCTTTTCTGAAAAGAAACTGGCCAATGTACGTACACACACACACGCACACACACACACACATACACATACACACAGCCAGGCACACACACAGGCTTGCATGCCTGAGTGTGCGTGCGTGTAATAGAAAAGAGAGAGAAAGTAAAGAAAAAATATATTTATTAATTTGTAAGAACTAAAATGTTCACATTGCGTGGAATTTATCCTGCAACTATTCTATTCATAAGAAATGACGAAATATTGTTGTTTTCATATAGTGACTGTCAGAAGGTATACATACATACATACATACATACATACATACATACATATATATATATATAGATCGCTGACCACTACACATATTTTTTTCTCTCCTTGTTCCTCTCCTTGTTTCTTTCTGTTGAAGAGCGTAGGCTCGAAACGTTAAAGACTTTCTCTATTCCCGAGCGTTATACTAATACATCCATTTGTTGTTTACACCACCTTTC
>NC_068983.1:151380084-151383413 GCF_001194135.2 Octopus bimaculoides | reverse complement strand
TATATATATATATATATCTGTGTCTTTTACGGTCTCAAGCCGGTCGGTATTTTATTAGTAAAAGTGTTTTCTTCATATTTGAATGTGAGAGGGCTAGAGAGAATGATAAAGGGTGAGAAAGTGTGTGTGCGAAGAAACGTGTTTCACGGCAAGAAGTCGGGCGTTCCTACGACAAACCCTGATTAGCCACGGAAAACCATGTTGTTTTATATGAGCTACATATGGCTCAAAATGATCAGCTTGCAAAAGTGATCCGCGCCAAAATGAAGTGGTTTGGTTGGTTGAATACAATCACAAAATGACATCATGCGACTTTTTTTCTTTTTCTCTAAGATGTTTGCTACGTTTATGTACACGAGATTATGTGACCAGTGAAATTTGGTATCGTTGGTAAGCCAAGATGCCGTCAGAGAACGAATGGGTTATTTTGGATATTCTTTTAAGGTTATGATATTAACATTCATATTTAAGAGAGTGAAAAGCGCTGACCTGGGCGGATTCGTTAGCAAGCCGAGAGAAATGCTTAGCAGCATTTCGTCCGTCTTTACGTTCTGAATACAAATTCCGCCGAGATCGGCTTTGCTTTTCATTCTTTCGGGGTCGATAAAATAAGTACCAGTTGAGTACTGTGGTTGATGTAATTGACTGACCCCCTCCTCACCAAATTTCAGGTCTTGTGCCTATATTAGAAAGGATATTTGAGACAGCAAACTAGACGTTATTTCCAACTCAAGTATTGATGTCATAGCATTAGTATTGACAGTTTCGTCATTAAAGCTAGTGCTTATGACGAGAGTAGCGTATTTATGTTTATTGTGTTTATGATCAAAATATTTACATACCTTTTAGTGTTTTAGTTTGGGAGAAGAGGTTGTGTTCATGGCCTTCGCAGAAATGTTGAGATTTATGACAATGGCATGCGATATTTGAAATGAAATGGATGATATTAATAGCTTGAACAATATGTAGCTATGAGGAGTATTATGATGCTGATGGAAGTGGTAATCGCTGTGCTGGTTATTGGAAAAGCTCATGATTGCGGTCATTATTATGGTACCAACGATATGTATGATGTTAATACCGTTACGATAATTAACTTACAAAAACAAATTTGAGGTTTTCTATTATACTTTGAAATGATAACTGCTAACATGTTACTGTGGTTGGTTACCCCTTGGCCAATCGCAATACGATCAAAGAAACACTAGTACATTTTTCTGTCAAATTCGTTGGGAATAGGGAACAAAATTATCCAGCGTTCCTTTTCTTATGACAGTAGGACATAAACGCTTCCTTTTTGGCTCGTAGTAAATATTTTGATCTTCAAGGATACTGTGCATAGTTTAATTTAGACATAAGTTCAGCGGTTTTGAGGGGAGGAGACAGTCGATATCATCGAACTACTACATTAATGATAAAGACATAGAAAAGATGAAAAGAAAAGTTAGCCTCTGCAGGATTTGAACTCAGGATGTAAAGATCCGAATTATAATGTGTGAGTGATCATTATGAAGATGACAACCGTCTTTTATGATGATTGTATACCGTTATCAACGCCGAGAACATAAATATAAGATTGTTGTTTATGATGATTTCATAGACTGTAACCATAGACTGTAGTCATGTTGTTCTGATAGTACTTATGACAATATTTCTGATGTTGTCCTACTTTCTCTCCTGATAACATTATTGTCATTTGCGACAATGTAATTGTTGTCTATGCCTGATTATGAAGATAATTTTATTGTTATGACAATATAATGTTCATGCTATTATTAGTTATGTTTCACCCCGGATGAGACCAGATTGAGTAGATCTACGATTAATGGTGTCCCGCCATTTTCCTATCTGCAAGAAACCCAGTATTCACATTATCCAACGTATTGTCGCTGCTAAGGAAAATTTGTCTACTCTCTCTAACAGTTCGAGCAGACTGAGTAGTGACAACTTCATTAGCTCTACTGTTGTTGCTGGCAACATTGCTTATGACAGCAATGTTTGTAACTGACACGCTGTTGTCCATGGAGTTAATGTAGGTGTTATGACCACAGTGATCGTGTTTAAATATTAGTATTAATTGCTGAAGTTGCTGTTAAGTACTAGCCATCATGATAATGGTATTGATATTTACGATGGCAGTACGGATGCCAATTACACTACTCACCATATTTAAAGCTATGCCATTTTTGTTTTGCTCAAGATAACTTCTGATATAAGATCAGTGATGCAAGGCAGTCCAACCATGACAAAACAACGCTTTTCTCCGACATAATGCATACAGGAATTTATTATCCAATGTCTGGTTCCATATTTACTTTAATTGCATGCGATTTTGAAGGATAATTAGCTTTCATATCTTGTATGTCCAGCAACCGAACGGTGACTCACTCATAGCCACCTAGGAGAAGCACTGTTTATGATGACATGCCTTTGCTAGCATAGTTACATCGTGTACTACTGGAGATTAGCGTATATTTAGAGTGAGAGACAGAGAAGTGAGGAGGAGGAGGCAGAGAGATGAACATACTTAAGTATAAGCATATAAGTAAGAAAAAATGTACTAAATGACGCATGCAGAACAATTCTTGATTAAAATTTGCTTCTTAATCAAAGAAAGTTTCCAAAGAAAAATCCTTATAGCAATTGTAAACTTTCAGCTGTGTTAAAGGGAGCATAATTCCAAGAAACCTGGAATTAATTTCTGTAAATTCAGTTGACATCCGTAAGGGGAATAAATCTAATAGTCGTTAGCCGTGAAGGTCACAGTAACACACGTTTTCACTTTACAGGACAACGTCAGTGAAAGATAGTCTTCTCAAACCTGCTCGATCAACGAATGAAGATATTTTAGAAGCATGATTATGAAGAGAGAGCTAAGGGAAATAACTCAAGTGAGACAATGACAGATTTAGATAATTCAATTCGGATTTGTACTAAGTGGCTTACAAAAAAGAAGTCACTAATTCGAGAATATATGAATACACACACACACACACACACACACACACACACACACACACACACACACACACACACACACACACACACACACACACAATGCGAGTAGATGCGTTCAATGCGCGACAATTTTATCGTTCATGTTTCGGTTCTTATCGTTAATCACATTAAACTCCCTGTGGCTGTGTTATCCCAAAAGGTTCTATGCGACCTGAGGAGGGTTACAATGTGATAGGAACAGCACACCAATAATGGAATACCAAGTACAAACCCACGTTCTTTTCTCTCATCACACACACACACACACGCACACAAATACACATCTTTCTTTCTTTCTTTCTTTCTTTCTTTCTTTCTTTCTCTCTCTCTCT
>NC_068983.1:151378604-151379528 GCF_001194135.2 Octopus bimaculoides | reverse complement strand
ATATATATATATATATACAAGTATGTGTGATAGAGGGAATTCCCTCCCATACGTAATCCCATCAAGATACGCAAAGATAGGAAGCTGAGTATACTAATGGCTCCATACGATGGTTTGATGATATTGTATCGCCCTACCAAAAGCTTTCTTAATTTCTCTCTTTCGTCAAGAGGATTGCTGATGCTTTTTGCTCTCTAGAATTGCTGTTGTTGTTGCTGTTGTTCATCATCATCCTCATCATCATCATTGTCATCGTCGTCATCATCATCATCATCATCATCATCATCATCATCATCATCAGCTCTGTTCACCGTCTTTGATCAAGAGGCTCCCTTCCCTGGTCCTGTCGTTCTTGCAGCTTTTCTTTCCCATTTCATCAACATCGTCAGCGTCATCGGCGTTGTGGTCGCTGGCTTCGTCGTCATCGTCAAATTGTTATTGATGTTGTATTCTTATTTATACAATAAGTGTATGAATGTCAGATGCTTCGTGGCCCTCAATCTGTAGAAATCTCTGGAGGGTTAAGTAACATTTACACTATCGTTACACAGACATCAATTTGTGCTACTGTGCCTGTACCAATGTGTGTATATGTATATGTGTCTGTCTCTCTATCTGTCGGTGTATACATGTATGTATACACACACACACATACACATAAAGATATACATAAATGAATACACATGTGTGTATGTGTGCCAGATACACACACACACACACACACACACATATATATATATATACACACACACGCAAATGAATATACATATATGTGTGTGTGTATACATGTTAGATATGCATATATATATATATATATATATATTTGTATGTGTGTGTGTGTGTGTTTATAAATACGTATATACACATACACACATAAATCTATATATATACATACATATACATACACATCTGCATACACACACA
>NC_068983.1:151373919-151376419 GCF_001194135.2 Octopus bimaculoides | reverse complement strand
CCCATGGTCACACTGGACAATGGGTTCCTTGCATTGCTCGATCATGTGTCATTTCAATCAGGGCTAGACAACAAAACCACTACTACTACCACCACCACTGCCACCACCACCACCAACACTACCACCACCACCACCACCGCCACCACCACCACCAACACTACCACCACCACGAACAGCAACACCATCACCATCACCACCACCACCACCACCCCTCCTCCAATACACCTATGGCCACAGCTTACTATTCAGTGTGTGTGTTTGTTTTGCAGAATTGATGCTTTGTTTCAAAATATAGATGACTTGAATATAGTTTGAGTGAGACTTGAGTGCAACTCAAATTAAACGTAATTATAACCGTGTTCACCCATGATGTTCAATGAAGACCATATCTTCAAGTATACTGAACGCCAACGGAGAAAGCTGCTACGTAGAGGAGTGGAGAATTGCTTGTTAGCAGAATATACTAGAATATTTTCTCTCTTCTTAAACAGTTTCACCACGAAACATTCTATAACATACGCTGGCCTTGACTTTTTCAGTTGCTTCCCTTATTGTTTTGACAAGAATTACCCATTTACAAAACTACCGTTTTCATTGCTAACAGTGTCTCTTTAATTAATTCATTTCGGAGCTTACTTCATCAAGTGTTCTAGCACGCACTTTATATTTAAGTAGTCATTCGTTCGAGATATTAGAAGATTCAGTGTTCATACACCAAAATCTGTAGCTTGTATAGTTAGTAGCTTATATATATATATATATATATATATATATATATATATATACACCATATTTTAACGCGTATAAGAAACCCCTTAATTTTGGGGGCTTAAAATTAAAAAAAAAAAGGTTTGTAAGGGATTATAATACTATCTATGTATAAGAAACTCCCATTTTTTAAACCTAATTTTTGACAAACAAGGGTTCCTTACACACGTTAAAATACACCATATGCTATAGCATTTTTTGAATACTGCGATGCGACGTACTGAACTCAGCATTGCTGTTCGTGTGCAGTGTACGAACTTATGTATTACGAATGACTATGAGCCTGTGTGATTGAATCTCTATCTATCAGTACGTTATAGTCTGTCTATAGGTTAGCGTATATGAATATTTGTAAGATGATATATAAATGTTACAGTGGAATGGAGTTGCTGGGTGTGGACATAATAATCTTTTCTACTCTAGACACAAAGCCCGAAATTTGCGGGGAAGGGCCAGTCGATTAGATCGATCCCAGTGCGTAATTGGTTACTTAATTTATCGATCCCGAAAGGATGAAAGGCAAAGTCGACTTCGGCGGAATTTGAACTCAGAACGTAAAGACAGACGCGCCCGGCGTGCTAACTTTTCTGCCAGCTCGCCGATTTGCTCTGGATATAATATTGATAGTGAATTTGTTGTTCTGGTGATGGTGGTAGTGGTGGTGGTCGTCGTGGTCGTTGTCGTCTTTATTGTTTTAAAACTGATTGCAGTGGTTTTAATTACAATAATTTCAAACTTTAGCGCAAGGCCAGCAATTTGTGGGTAGTGGGTAAATCAGCTCTAGTATTCATCCCGAAAGGATGAAAGGCAAAGTTGACCTCGGTTGAATTTGAATTCAGAGCGTGAAGACGAACGAAATGCCGCTAAACATTTTGTCCGGCGCGGTAATGATTCTGCCAGCTCACCGCCTTAGTGGTTTTAATAATCCTTTCTATTATAGGCACAAGGCCTGAAGAGGAGAGGATGAGTCGGTTACATCGACCCCAGTGTTTCACTGATACTTAATTTATCGATCCCGAAAGGATGAGAGGCAAAGCCGATCTTGGCAGAAGTTGAACCCAGAACGTAGCGACGGGCGAAATAACACTAAGCATTTCGACCAGCGTGCTAACGATTCTGCCATCTCGCCGCCTTAGATGGTGGTTTTAATAATAATGACAATAACAAGGCAGAAGTGGTGGCATCGCGGCAGAAAGTGAAAGTAGAATGCAGCTTAGGAAGTGTTTGAGTGTGTGTGAAGGAAAGAAAGAGAGGGGGAAGGGTAAGAGAGAGAGAGAGGGGGAAAGACAGAGAGAGGGGGAGGGAAAGAGAGAGAGAGGGGAGGGAAAGAGAGAGAGAGAGAAAGAGAGAGAGAGAGAGAGACAGAGAGAGATAGAGGGAGACAAAGCAAATGAGAACGGAACAGACCGGCTAGTTTGTCATGAGGAGGGACACAGCTGCACAAACAGTAAGAAGGTGTGAACTTATTCCTTGTACTGGGCCCCGGCGGACAGCAGCATGGCTGATGACTGCCTGAGTGACTGACTCGTTGGCTGGCTGGCTGGCTGGTAGGTTGGTTAGCTGGCTGACTGGCTGGCTGGCTGGCTGGCTGGAAGGCTAGAGGAAAAGGTGGTGAAGGAAGAGAAGAAGAGATAAACTATTAGGGATGTAAAGAAGAAAATGTCTGACTGACTGACTGACTGACTTAGACTGATAAACGAATGAGGGAATTGATGATTTGGGAGTTATTACC
>NC_068983.1:151369464-151373348 GCF_001194135.2 Octopus bimaculoides | reverse complement strand
ATAGCTGTGTTACTGGTGTTGATGGTGGTGGTGATGGTGATGGTAATGGTGGTGATGGTGGTGGTGATGGTGGTGGTGATGGTGATGGTGATGGTGATGGTGGTGGTGGTGATGGTGATGGTGATGGTGGTGATGGTGGTGGTGGTGGTGGTGATGGTGATGGTGATGGTGGTGATGGTGATGGTGGTGGTGGTGATGGTGATGGTGATGGTGGTGGTGGTGGCGGTGGTTTTGACGTTATTCATTGCGTTGGTGTTAATGGCTTGTGATAATGTGATTATGGATATGTTGTTGTTGTTTGTTGGTAGTAGTGGTGGTGGTGGTGCTGGTGCTGGTGGTGCTGGTGCTAATGGTGGTGGTGCTGCTGCTGCTGTTTAGCCCCGGGTCAGCTCCGATCGAACACATCAATCATTGATATTCACACGTGTGTGTGTGCTTCGTGATAAAAGTAATGACCGCCATTTCTAACACCACCACAATCTGCAAGCCAGCCGTGACCATCCCATCGTTTAACGGTAAAAACTATTATTATGTTATTACTGTTCAACCGTGATCAAACAGAACTATAATCAAAGTCATTCCAAGCATGAGCGTCCCACTTTTTTCATAAACTTAAACTTTGATAAACTTAGATATGTTTCGACCAAAGATTGGTCCAGGCCATGTCTAACTTTATAGCACCACGTGATAGGATTATCTAAATCCTTTTTGAGTCAAGTTTTGTGGTATCATAATCCATTCAAGTAGGGAGTTCTTGTTGAGTGAGTTGTATCCAAGTATAGGTGGTTTACCTGGTATTCCTTGAAGAAATTTGTCCAGATTCTGTTTAAAGGTGACGGGGCCCTTTTCCTCTTTGATCAGTTTTGGGGCAATGTTAAACAGGGCAGGGCCTGATGAGGAAAAGAAATTGTGTCGCAGTCTACCTATATGTTGTGATCCTGAATTGGGCAGGGGACGTATGGCCCGTGGCCCCAGCTTTGGATGAACCTTGAAACTAATGTTTAGGTCGTTTGGGCAATGCTGGCGGTATATTCTCCACATCGTAGAAATGATGTACCGCTCGCAGGTTCGCTGGAGAGAGTAGTTTCAGAGCTTCAAGGCGGTCCCAGTAATCGAGATCGATCATATGCAAGGAACCTACAGCCATATTATTTAAAATGTTCTTTAAAAACAGACAAGCGAGTACAATGAGGAAAATTTTTCTGCTACATTTTTTAAGTCCAACGATCACTTAGAGGTCGTCTTCGTTGCTTCATTGTTGTTTGTTTTTATGCTGCAGATTATGCTGGTAGTTGAAGACTGTTATGTTAATTATGATGTTAGTTTTGCTGCTGATATTGATGATAGTGATGACGATGGTAATAATGGTGGCAGTGAGAGTGGCTTTGATGAAGATGACGGTGATTGTGGTTGTGACGGTAAAGGTCATAGTAAGAAGGATTTGGAGGCGCTAGAATTGAAAGCTATCAGTTTTATCATAACACCCATACATTCTCTCACACACACATCCACGCCCTCCCACACTACGATACACATGCATATGTATATATACCCCATTATATATATATGCATGTGTATGTATATGTATGCATGTATGTATGCATGTACGTATGTATGTACGTGCGTATGTATGGTCGGCCCGAAGCTATAGTAGAAGACACTTGCCTAAGGTGCACGCAGTGAGACTGAACCCGGAACCATGTGGTTGGGAAGCAAGCTTCTTACCACACAGCCACGCCTGCTCCTATATGTGTTCATATACTTCAGCGTTGACTGAAGTATAGACGTGTATATACAACACGTTCGTGTACACTCGGACCTGGAAATACCTAACATGTGGAAAATGTATTATTCTTTTTTTTTTTTATCAATATTTGGGAAAATACATCACTTGGCTACGAATGACGTCATTAGACCGTAGGACGCATGCGTGCTTACTTCATCAGCTGTGAACACCGAATCCACGCACACATACAAATGTATGCATGCATGTGTGTGTGGTTTGTTTGTGTGTGTGTGTGTGTATTGTATGCAGAGATGCCATAAAAAGAAAGCTGTTAGCAGAAGGCATTATTCAATGGAAACATAAATAATGTTAAGACAAATACAGGCAGGGCAACTGCAGGTGTAGCTAAAGGGATAAGGGAGAGGTAATACAGAGCAGAAGAAGGAAGAGGAAGTGGTGTTATAGGAGAGGAAGTAGTGTTATAGGAGAGAAAGTGGATGAAGAGTGCCTGGTATGTATTTTATATATAATTCTCTAGACGCATATATGTATAGAGATGATAGATACATGTATGTGTTTGTGAGGGGGCAATATTAACATACGTAAGTGCGTGTGTTTTGTGTGTACTTTTTTTTTTATGTGTGTGTCATTGTATGTCTAAGTGTGTTTGTGTGCGTGTGAAACCACGATCAAGTAAAGTAAAAGTAAATTCTAAAGAGATTCTAATAGTCTGACAGCAATCTGCTTGAAGTGCAATTTAAAAGATCAGCGTGTTGTGGATTGGAAGGAGACGGATTGTGGCTTTCTGTATGTGTGTGTGTGTGTGTGAGAGAGAGAGAGAGAGTGACAGGGGCTATGTGTGTGATTGTGTGTGTGTGTGTACATGTACGTATTATTTTGTGTACTGCGAAAGGGATGGGGATAGGTAAGGAAGAAAGAAAGAAAGAAGCTAAGACAAAATGCAAACCAGAAAAGAAGGGGAACAGAAGAAGAGTGTGTGTTTGTGTGAGTAGAGATATATAAATACAGTGGCATATGTACATACACATATATAAGTAAATATATACTTAAGTAGGTACATATATGTCTATAGACATATATAAATAAATATATATATATATATGTATATATACACACATACATACAAATATACATAGGTTCAAAAAGAATATATGCATATATATATATATGTGCTCATGAGTGCGTCATTTATGAATCATTAAGACACCTTTGTATTTTTGTTTTGTTTTTTACACCACCATTTTCATTTACCGATGGTTATCTTCTGTTCCAAAACTTATTTTTCACACAATGCTAAGTATTTTCTCTCCGGGACATGAGGGAAATTTCGTTTTGGTATTTAGAATATTATCATCCAATAAAATGGAAATTTTATTGTTTATAATAGTAAAACGATAATGTGAAATGCTTTAAATATTTTATATACTTCATTAAATATTATGTTGAACTGTCCCCCCAAAACAGGCGAAAAAATATTATATATTTCATATTATATACAAATTTCCCAACCACATGCTTCCGGGTTCAGTCCCATTGCATGGCACCTTGGGTAAGTGACCTCTTCTATATCCTCGGGCCGAACAAAACCTTCTGAGTGGATTTGGTAGACGGAGACTGAAAGAAGCCCGTCGTATATATATGTGTGTGCGTTTCTGTCTGTCTGTTTCTCCCTCCATACACACATACACACACACACACAGCTTCACAACTGGTGTTGGTGTGTTTACGCCCGCCCCCCCGTAACTTAGAAACATTTTAAAAAAATAAGACAACACTGGAGTCGATAAAACATAAAACAACACTGGAGTCATTCGGCTAAAATGTTTTTGTGGCCGCAGTCTAATGACTGAAACAAGTAAAGGAGTAAAAGAGAATATAAATGGATTCTGATTAAAGTACATCAATAGATTTATAAGGAAAAGGATTAGTTGCATAATGGGACCGTATTTAACTGGTATTTGATCTTTTATCTATCCCGTATGGGTGAAAGGTAAGGATGATCTTGGAGGGCTTTGAACTCAGATTGTAAAGAACTGCAACCAATTCCGCAGAGCATTTTCTCTGAAACTCTAAGACAATAAATAAGAAACAAAGAGAGAAGGAGAGAGAGAGAGAGAGAGAGAGAGAGAGAGAGAGA
>NC_068983.1:151367633-151369454 GCF_001194135.2 Octopus bimaculoides | reverse complement strand
GAGAGAGAGAGAGAGAGAGAGAGAGAGAGAGAGAGAGAGGGGAGAAAGGGAGAGATAGGGTAGAACTGGCAAGAGTGGTAAAGAAATGGAGCTTAAATTCATCTGTTATGGTTACTTTTAAATATAACTTATTAACATAAAATATTCAACAATGGACGTACATATGTATGCGCGCGCGTGTGTGTGTGTGTGTACATACATAGATGTACATATATAGATGTACATGCATAGAGACACACACATGTACCCTAGTATGGACACAGCCTTTAGGCTGAAATGCATAAAAGAACAGATATATCTATATATATATCTTCTGCATGTGCGGTGCCAGACATCCAATCGTTTTCTAATGAACTCTCTCAGCACTGAAGATTCATGACCAGCATTTCTTTCTTTCTTTCTTTCTTTCATTCATTCGTTCATTCACTCTTTCAACCTTTCTTTATTTATATATTTATTTATTTCCTTCTTTCTTTTTCGTTCTTTCTTTCTTTTTCCTTTCTCACTTCCTTTCTTTCTCTGTCTGTCTCTCTCTCTCCATATTTATACGTGTGTGTGGTGTGTGTGAGTGTGTGTCTGTGTGTGTGCATGTATATATATGTGTTTATATATACTATATTAATTAAAAGAATTATTGTTGCATGTGCATGTTTGCGACAAGCCATTCTATTGCAGATATTTAGTGGTGTTATTAGGTCAAATTGATACACAACCACTTCACCTCCGGTTTGTTAATAAACTGAAACATCGTTTAAAACTAAAAATAACAACGATATAAAGATTGCCAGTACATCAACTCAGTCTTATCCTGGATCCCTAAAACGATAATATTTATGAAACTAAAAAATTCTGCGGCATGCTGATGGTCGGCTAACTACCTAGTCATAACAAAGGTCGATGTAGCCAGGAACCAAAATCCCAGGCCATCTTCGATAGAGTAGAAGAACTATGATCAAAGCCAGTCCTGACAAACCAAACGTTATTTTTCAACATAGTATGGGTTCTAGGATAACGTTAACATCTACGTATATTTTCCCAACCCTGAAACGTGATTTGTGGGTGCTCTGGCAGCTATTTCTCGCTTGCCAAAGTACTTGCATTTTGCTTTATTTTTGTATGTACTCAGGTATTCAGGTATCTATGTATGTGCGCACGTAGGCACATACAGATGCACGTGCGGATACATGAATATATCTACATACACATACATATGCTTTTGCATTCAAGTGTTTATATGTATGCGTGTGTATGTCTATGTGCATACATGTATATATATATATATATATATATGTATATACATATATATATATATATATATATATGCATACAACTATGTTAAATAATAGTAAATAAATGTACGGCTGTCATGCAAGGAAGAAAGCAGATGCCACCAATCAGCTCTTCAGTTTGTCTTGTCACTCGTATGTCAAATGTCAAGATGTCAAAGGTGATTCTTACGAAGAGCCCCCTTTATTTTTTTGTGCCATATACCTTAATACCTACCTTCCCATTTCGGTTCGTTCCTGTCAAATAATGCGTCAGCTCGATCCATTTAAAGGGGTCATTAGGGAAACTAAACGCTGACAGCCATTGCCGAGGTATATGTTGATATATGTCTACATATGTTTCGATGGATTGTATGTATGTCTCTCTCTATATATATATGTATGTATGTATGCATGTCTATGTTGTTTTTATATAAGTATGTATATATGTATGCCTGTATACAAGGGTGGGTGGGTATTTTAAATATGCGTGTGAGTACTTCTGTGTGTATGCATATGTCTGTGCGTCAGCACGTGTATCTTTAAATACATATAT
>NC_068983.1:151360809-151367499 GCF_001194135.2 Octopus bimaculoides | reverse complement strand
ATATATATATATATATATATATAGTTATATATATATATAGTTATATATTCATACATGCATATATATATATATACATATATGAATATATAATTATATATATATAAATATATATGTACTTATATACAAGTTGGTGGGTAAGTGCATGCATGCATATATGCATAAACTTATGTGTGTTTATGAATGGGGGGGGTGCGTGTGTGTGTGTGAAGAGTATCTAACCAAAGTTTGTATCCCTATATGTATATGTAGGTGGATCAGAGAGCAGTAAGGTGTTGCATATAAATAATACATTTCACTCTGTCGTATATTTCATCATCCAGTGAAGTTTGATAACTTAATGTGTGACTGTGTGTAAAAAGATATACTCACGCAAATGCACATGCGGATGCTTGAGAAGTGTGTGTGTGTGTGTGTGTCTGTCTGTGTGTGTGTACATGCATAGAGAGTGAGAGAGAGAGAGAAAGACAGAGGCAAACAGAAAGACAGACAGAAGGACAGAGAGAGTATGTGTGTGAGAGAGAGAGCGCGTCGAGTGAGTGAGAGAGAGAGAGAGAGAGAGAGAAAGTTGCTCGTTTATTGGTACTTTCCATTGCAAACTAAAGATTCGTCTCGTGAAGAATGATTTTTATTATTTAATAGTGAAATGAAGGTTAAATGGATTCAATGAAAAGAAGTTCATCCACATTTTTATGTGTTGGTGTGGGGGTGTGTTTACGTCCCCGTTACCTAGCGGTTCGGTAAAAGAGACCGATAGAATAAGTGCCAGGCCGTAAAAAAGTAAATACTGGGGTCGATTAACTCTACTAAATATTCTTCAAGGCGGTGCTCCAGCGGCCCGCAGTCAAATGACTGAAACATATAAGAAATAGAAAATAAGAGACATTTTTAATGAAGAGATAAAGACAAACAATTTTGTTCAATTCAAGTCATGTTAGTTCATAAGGTATGTGCGTGAGTTGTTGGCTCTCCGTCGCTTATGACGTCGAGGGTTCCAGTTGATCCGATCAACGGAACAGCCTGCTCGTGAAATTAACGTGCAAGTGGCTGAGCACTCCACAGACACGTGTACCCTTAACGTACTTCTCGGGGATATTCTGCGTGACACAGAGTGTGCCAAGGCTGACCATTTGAATTACAGGCACAACAGAAACAGGAAGTAAGAGTGAGAGAAAGTTGTGGTGAAAGAGTACAGCAGGGTTCGCCACCATCCTCTGCCGGAGCCTCGTGGAGCTTTTAGGTGTTTTCGCTCAATAAACACTCACAACTACTGGTCTGGGAATCGAAACCGCGATCCTATGACCGCAATTCCGCTGCCCTAACCACTGGGCCATTGCGCCTCCACATGTGCGTGAGTAGATTTTAGACAAACTACATCTTATACTGAAATTCATTCCAATTAATTTGCTTGTTGGTTACTGAGTCCGTCATTCGGCTTAGCACTGAACACCATTTGGTCCTTAGGTGACTTTAGCAGTGTCACATTATTGCTTACAGGCCGACTGTTTGAGTATAACTTCCTCCTGTTCTCTGGTTACACTCATATACATACTCACATACTTACACATACATACCATAGGAATACTCTTATTTTAGAGAAAGATTTATAAGTATGGATATGTGCGTATATGTATGTGGTTGTTTCTGTTGGTTTCTTTGCTTTTTTTTTATATTTCTCCGAGCGTAGATGTTTGTATTATTATTTGTATGTTGGTGTCAATATTTGTATTCATGCGTTTTTGTAATTTGCCGGAACGTACACACATCTCTGTGTGTTTGCAGACATGTGAATCTATGCATATATATATATATATATATATATATATATATATATATATATATATATATATATATATATATATATATATATATCGTGTCATTCTTTCAGTGTGTGTTTTACGTGCGTTTATGTGTATATATGTACATTCAATATTCTGTGTGGATTTGAATAAATGTATTTGTTGATGTATAAATGTTTAAAGGTAATCTTGTTGTATGCGTGTATTAGTATGTGCGTAGTATCTATATATTTATTGGTATGTGTATGTGTGTCTATGTGTATGTGTGTCTATGTGTAGGTATGCGGGTGGGTGTTTGCATTTTGCCTCTTTATTGTCTTTATTGAAAGAGAGGAAGTCACGAATATTTTGTGAGATTTGCAAACTCATCATGAGAAGGGAAAGATTTCCCATAGGATTTTAGGTATGTCATGTATATATACTACCAGCATAATTCTGTTGATTCATTCCAGGAAAATGATTTTTAAGTTCAAACTCTGCTTTTTATTTTCTAATATTTTCTTAACTTTATTTCATTCCATTTAAATCTTCTCTTCCTTTTTTCTTTTAAAAAAAAAAAAAAGAAGGGGGAATATTGTTGCTAATAGTATTGTTGTATCATTCAATTGCCACGTCACTTCCTCTGTCTTTCTTTCTGGTAGTACTGTACCCCACTTCCGGATGGTATGTGAAAGGGAATGATGTGGTCAGTGGTGGATACAATAACGATAAAAACGAAATAAGCTTCACATTGTGTATCAAGAACTGAATGTACGAAGGTGGTCGATGATTCAATTACTGAGCATGATCAACTTTTGTTCGTTGGTTGGGGATGATGACTGACTCCGTGGTAGAAAGCATCACCACATTAGCTTGAAGGAAGTGGAGCTTTGAGCGATATGTTGACCAACTACAAATAAAAGTAAAATCTTTCTCAAATCAAGTTCTATTGTGTTATAAAAAAAAGACACGTTGGATAGTGTGGTATAGAGATTCTGGCACATATAGGATGGTCACGATTGGAATATATTTGCTTGTTCAGGGAAGATAAGGTTCAATCAACAGCAACGAGGAAGACAATGGCAGAAGCAAAACAAACAAGTGAGCCTCTATACAATTCCTCAGACTGCTAAAATTTAATTCTCCTTCAGCTAACTCCTTAACTTCTTTAATATGAAAGGGAAAACACATCAAGGAAGTTTTGTATAGATTTTATCTGAAATAGGTTTAATGCTGGAGTTAGACATCATTGGTAACAACAATTCCTGTTCCGGTTGTGAGTTGCTTTCTGACTAAGTCATCGTCATTGCTGTGAGCCGAAGAAGGATTTTTGCGCTATCTTTAGTAGGTTGAGCGACTCTCTAGAGGCTTCCCATTAGCTAGTCGCATGCCTATGGAATGAATCAATGTATTATTCGCGGATAAAATGAAAGAAAAAACGAATTATGTTTGAGGGCAGCCGGAATCTGTGTCTTCGTTATGCACTCGGATGTTTTTATGTTTTAGTTAAGATAAGGAAACGGCCACGGCATTCGAAATTAATGAGGGTCAGCCTGAATCTCTATAGGTTTACGTCTATAGCATAAATGTAAGTGCTGAAAGAGTTTTGGAATGTTGTTCTTTAGGAAAGAAAAGGAAGAAATATATTTAATACTACCGGGAGTCTGAGGTGAAATGCAGAAGAAACAATGAGAAGTAAGGAAACGAACATAAAAGAAGAGAACGGGTGACGATGTTATTGCAAAGAGTTAGTTCAGAGACACAGAGGTCATTATAGCTGTGATGTAATAAGCTGAATAATAAGACAACACGCCTGTGAATTTTTCAGAGACTGCAGAATGTTGGTAAATGGCTCTTCACAGATTAGGCAGACGGCTTTCTTTTAAACACACTGTAATATGTTTAGCAATAACATTTCCCCAGATATGAGAATTGTAATAATCTTATGCAGATATTGCTATATCATAACAAGAGAACTGGTTGTTGAATTTCTATGAGATTCTGCGATTAATTTCTACTACTTGTAGTTGTCAGTAGAAATTTAACAAACTAAAGCCTTATTTAGACTGATAAGTGTAGCATTAACTACAATTAAAATCCATAAATCCATAAATCCAATGCTTCATGACGGTCTCTCCATCTCTCTTTAAAAAATAAGAAACGTTATTAGAATGAGCATACTAAATTAGTTTCAACAGAAAGATTCGATTGAAAGGACAGAAATGAAACTATTACAATGAAATCCCGTAGTATACTCACATTCTTTTATTCCAAGTGGTCGATCACATGCTATAACAATTAGGTGTTTATCCTTTAAACACGAAGAAAAGTATTCGAATTAAGCATATGTATAGTCGAAGACTATAGAGCCAGTCCATCGCTTGAACTTTAAAAATTTGTAAAACTGTCTAAAAGTTTATCACTTCAATATATATGAGCATGCCATACATACATAAAGCAAAACATACAAACCTGCGCATATACATACATACATACATACATACATACAAAAATATCCTGTTGTTGATGCTGAAATTCCAATGAAGAAGCCTTAGATATGGGTTAGAAACCGGTTCTTTCTCTATTGGCAAGAAATCTTGAAATAAAACTGAGCAGTGACATACATACACACATGCTTGTGTATATGTACTTATGCATTACTTCTTTACATATATATACATTGAAGCTAATATAAGAATATCGTCGGAACATTGCTGATGGAAAAAATCAATATTGAAAGTAGAATCAAATTTCTTGTAAAATTCCTGGCAACTTGAACTTTTGAACATATTTTATTCTGCTCGTAACATCGAGTCCTTCCATAAACAAATGTTCCGTTGTTATCCTTAAACTATCTTTAAAAAAAAATAATCTCAATTTAACAGACGATCACACACGCATACACATATGTAAGCCATCCGTTTGGTCTCTGGTCTTCGGGTCTTAGCTTACCGAGAAGGCTAAGTTATGTCCATCCATTGTACAAACAAACATATGCTTAAGTCAATATTTGCCCGCAGGGACACTAAATAACAAACATTAAACTCCATTGACCTGTCTACTGAAAACAATAGCTGCCTTTCATTAGTTTCCCATACACCTGAAGGATGACCACCTCTATTTATTTTATTAGATGTATACACACACACACACGCACGCACGCACACGAACACATACATACATACAACCTTATTATTTTTAGTTTTTATAAACGGTTAATACCCACTTGTTTTATTACATGCCCTCCAAATTATTTGTGGATTTTTTTTTTCTTTTCTAAATTATTTACTTTGCTTTACTTCTCGGGTGTTGAGGTTGGAGGTTAACCGAGGTACTCGGTTCTTTTTTTCCTTTTCTTTGTTTTGCTACTAAGCTATGATAGTAGCGGGTTATGGGAATATTGGTGATAGCTGTTACTTTTGTTGTCGATGTTCTTGTTGTTTAGCTCTAACACCAAATTGATTGAGCAGACCAAAATCAAAAGTGTTGAAACTGGGAACATTCCGCTCTTTTATTCAAGATATAATGTTTAATCTATTCAAGACGATGTTTACTTGGATTCATGATTCTCCCTTTCTTTTTGGGGAGTAATTTTAAGGAAAATTAGCAGCTACTTCTAATCTTTGAGACAATTACGAGGAAACTTTCATATGTATAACTTTCTTATAGCAACTTTTTCTTTTCTTTAGTTGTGTAGTCATAGTAGCACAATCCTGGTCAAGCTGTCATAAATAGATAACTAAATGCGTTACAACTGTGACCAACCCACTTTTCTTTTCAAGGTAGAATGTATTTAATACTATGGTATCTCATCTTCTTTTTTTAAGATGGTAATATGTGGTATCAGGGAAATTTCGTTATTATTTCTAGAAGGTCAAACACCTATGTATAGTGCCTTTCGATGCTGTGTGATCATGGCTGCGTCAGCAGTAATATTGTTGATTATATGCATGTATGTTTATATGCTTGTTTGTATACATATATACATATGTATAAACACACATACATACATACATACATACATACATACATACATACATACATACATACATGTATACATTTATGCATGTATATGCCCATATATTCTACTAGAATATTTCTCGATATAAAATCAGGCAAACAGTAATGGGAACATTCCTAATCGCGAATAAAAATATTTCACTGAAACTTATCATTTACCACTTTGTTTATGCATGAAGTGCTAATATATTTCACGGAAATGTTACGTTAATACTTTGAATAACATATTTGTGTTAAAAATTCTCTTTGACATTCATCGTCTGCTGAAAATATTAATAGCCATAAATACATATATTCACAAACGTAAGAGCGATTATATGCTTTTCAGCCTGATAGAAATAGCAACCAAGGTTCTTTAAATTAGCTAAAAACACCGTAACGGTGAGAACAGTTGACGAGGAACGTTTTTATGGAGAAACTATCACAGGAAATATAAATATTGCTCAATATGCATATTGAGTTTGCAGAATAGGAAATAAAACTTTTTAAATAAACGCTTTTTGATTAAAACAATAAAATATTATTGATTAAGATTCCGCTGAGATAAACAATCTAAATTTCAATAATTTGCTTAATTTAAAAACCACTGAATACAACACCTTCTAGAAAATAGAAGTAAAGCTAATAACACTTTAACTCTTTAAAATTATTTGTATTTAATATGACTATATTACTCTTTTACTCTTTTACTTGTTTCAGTCATTTGACTGTGGCCATGCTGGAGCACCGCCTTTAGTCGAGCAAATCGACCCCAGGCAGGACTTCTTTGTAAGCCTAGTACTTATTCTATCGGTCTCTTTTGCCGAACCGCTAAGTTACGGGGACGTAAACACACCAGCATCGGTTGTCAAGTGATGTTGGGGGGACAAACACAGACACACAAACATACATATAT
>NC_068983.1:151359197-151360319 GCF_001194135.2 Octopus bimaculoides | reverse complement strand
GAGGTACGGAAGCGCAAACCTGAAGAGCGCGGCAAATAATTTTGAAGATTAAAAATGAAAGAAGAAAATATATTTACATAAAAGATGAAGTAAGACAAAAGAGAGATCGAGAGGAAAACAAGGAAGTAATAATAATAATAATAATAATAATAATAATAATAATAATAATAATAATAATAATAATAGCAACAAAAACAACAATAATAATGTTGAACAAATAAGCGAATGCGGAAAAGGCGGAGATGGAGAAGGCAATGTTGAAGGTGTTTGAAGTGGTGGCAGAAGTGGTGGCAGTGGTGGGGTGGTGGTGGTGCTGGAATGTTCGTTCGTGTTCTTCAGGTGAAATATCGAACTGTGTTGGGTAAAGAGACAGGCATGAGTAAATAAACAGTGGTTGGTTAAGCTAGTGGTGGCGGTGGTGGTGGTGCTACCGGGTAGCTCAGGAATGGATGTTGATGTACAATGATGTGTGTGCACATACATACATGCATACATACATACATACATATGTATATGTATGTGGTGGTGGTGGTGGTGTCGGTTATGGTTTAGGGTTCAGAAAGGTCTGAGTTTAAAAGATCATAGTTTGAAGTTGTTGGCAGTGTCAGTGGTAGTGGTCAGGTACCTTGGTGGGTTTGGTGGTTTCTTGGTATGACGAATCTTTGTGTGAGGTTGATGGTTGATATGCCGTCCAATGGTCATTTTATTTCTTCCCTTCCTATTCATTATCACCATAAAAGAAATCATTATTATTATTATTATCATCATCATCATCATCATCATCATCATCATCATCATCATCATCATCATCATTATTATTATTATTATTATTATTGAGTAAGAGAGCAGTGCATGCCATCAAACTGACACTGGGGTAAAATATACGAAGCCCAATATACCCATCCTGACTACCCGTCTGATAAGAGTACACCAGGCACATGCATCACAACCATATGTGCGCGACATGGAGATCTCATATCAAGATAAACAGCGTATGACCTCACAGGTGGGGCCCAGTTAGAATTTTCTTCAGGTCGAGTAGCCCATCCCGCTCAAAAGGTCCCTGGATAAGGTTTGTTTAAGGATGTTGAGCAAAACACCCATGTTTCCAAAGCTGAATTA
>NC_068983.1:151357137-151359117 GCF_001194135.2 Octopus bimaculoides | reverse complement strand
AACACATGGCTATGATGCTCCCCCACTACTTCTGCTCATGATCAGAGATGCACATATCGTCAGCCACAAGGGAAATGTTCAACTGGTGAGGGTCAAACGACTGACAAGCAAATCTGTGGTATTGAGCAGAATATTTGCTGTAGCCCTTCTTTTATACCAAGACAAAACACTGTACATGATAACACTTCCAATCAGTTAAGATCAGAAGCCATGAGAGCCACTGCCTGGTACTGCAATTATTATTATTATTATTATCATTATTATTATTATTATTATTATTATTATTATTATTATGATATAGTTTTTCAGCATTTGGTAGTTTGAGGCAAATCTCTACTTCATCACCTGCTACACCTCAGTTTTGCTGGGTGTGTGCAGCATTTTTTTCTGTTGTTGGGAGAGCCCAAACTCTTCCTGATATTGTATTTAGTTTTTTTTTCTTTTCTTGTGGTGTGGTGCACTCTTTTGCTGTATTATTGCTTGTATAGTGTGTTAAAAGTGCAATGTGTAGGTTATCTGCAATGTGTTGGTTATCTGCAATGTGTTGGTTATCTGCAATGTGTTGGTTATCTAGCTTGCTAGTGGAAGTTCATTTCGGTAGGTAATTGTTTTATACAGTGCCGTGTATCTGTGAGTTGTCTTGCTTAGGTTGGATTATCGAATTGACAGTGTCTTGCGTAGGATGTGGGCTGTTCCTAGAAGGGCTAATTTTTGAGTAGTGTGTAGTATTGAGGATCAGGATATAGCTTCTACGTTTTCTTCATACGTTTTTGTTCATATTTATAGCTTCGTTTTGGGTCAAGCTCGTCGATAATAGTGTCGGTATCTAATCCAATGGAAGTTGTTTACTTGAGCTTGCCTCTCACAATAGTTGCTTTAGCACACTTATCAAGGCCAAGATCTATCCCGATGTCATTGCTGAACTCATTAACAGTTGTTAACAACCCTACTAGCTCTTCGTCATTTCTAGCAAATAGCTTCAGACCGTCAATTATAAAACAGATGGTTTACAATAGTATCATACATTTTGAACCCATACCTGTTTGAGAGTGGGATCAGTGCCATGCAAAATAGTAATGCGGAGAGGGAGACACCTTGAAAGATGCCTCGTTTGATGCTGATGTTATTAGATTGGCTCATCCCATTACTATTGTGTAGAAGAAGATGTGTATTTCACTTGGCCATGCTATCTTGTAAGAATTTGGAGACGACAAGAGAGATCTTATATATCTCAAGGGCCTTGAGTAGCCAATTGTGTGGGACACTATCAAAGACTTTCCTATGGTCTATCCATACCATACTCAGGCTCCTCTTTTTGCTCCGGCAATTCTCGACAATCATTTTATTTATAAGTAATTGATTTTTGCATCCATAAGAATTCCTTTTAAAACCTTTTTGAGCTTGTGGGAAGGATAGAATTCTGTTCAAGGAAAGTGTATATTCTTTCAGTTAGTATCGAAGTGAGGATCTTGTAGGTGGTGTTGAGACGTGTTAGTGGTCGGTAGTTGTTTGAATTTTTCGTGTCTTCAAGTCTTTTTCTTCTTCTTCTTATAATTATAATAATAATTATTATTATTATTACTATTATTATTATTATTATTATTATTGTTGTTCAGTAGTTTTATTTTTATAACGTGCTTTCACTTCACTACCGAGCGCAGCTGTGTGCCTTGGGTATGTGCTGTGGTTTGCTGTGATGCTTTTATAGTTATTATTATTATTTATTATTATTATTATTATTATTATTATTATTATTATTATTATTATTATTATTATTATTGGAGGATGTTAACGGTAAATTATCTGTCAACAAGAAAGAACCTGTGGAATTCTGTGAAAGTCAGATGTAACATCTAATCCATGCAGTGATGGCATTTCCCTGTGATGTCTGTAATGTGTGCTGTGTGCGATTTTTATATATACATACACTCACACATTCAGTCTGTCTTGATGTTGTGTTTGTATTAAATACAAGAGTCA
>NC_068983.1:151354328-151356912 GCF_001194135.2 Octopus bimaculoides | reverse complement strand
GGAGAGAGAGAGGGGGAGGAGAGAGATAGGGGGAGGAGAGAGAGAGAGGGAGGAGAGAGAGTGAGAGGGGGAGGAGAGAGAGTGAGAGGGGGAGGGAGAGATAAATTGCGCGTTTGTTTGTGTGGATGTGCGTGATTGAGTGTGTGTATGTGTGTGTGCCTGTGAGACAAGAGAACAGTTTGTAGTAATGATGGTCGTAATGATGTTGAGCTATGTTAGGGGCCTGTTGCTAACGATTTTTCTTGTTTGTTTAGCCGTCATTGATGTATAGTGGTAGAGTTGTGCTGTATTAGAGTTGTTGATAGTGATGGTGCTACTATTCGATTGTATATATGATGGTATTTATGGTGTGAGAGAAGTTGCGATAATTTTTTAGTTCATTATAATCGTAGTTATGAATAATTATTATCATTATCATTATTATTATTAAGCCGGGCACAATGCTTAGCGACATTTCTCTCGTCTTTACGTTCTGGGTTTAAATTCCACCTAGGTCGACTTTGCCTTACATCCTTTGCCAAAATTTTAATTATTATCATTATTAACTTTCACTGGTATTTATTGTATCGGTCGCTTTGGCCGAACCGCTAAGTAACGGGGACGTAAACACACCAGCACCGGTTGTCAAACGGTATTAAGGGACAACGACAGACACAGACAGACAGACAGATAGATAGATAGACAGATAGATAGATAGATAGATAGATAGATAGATAGATAGATAGATAGATAGATAGATAAATAGATAGATAGATAGATATGGCGGTCTTCTTTGAGTTTCCGTCCACCAAATTGACTCAAAAGGGTTTGGTCAGCCCAAGGCTACAACAGAAGACACTTGTCCAAGGTGCTACGCAGTGAGACTGAACCCTGAACCATATGGTTCAGAAGCAAGCTTATTACCACACAACAACGCCTGCACCCGCATGGCACGAATCTTACTAAGGATTCTTGCAGAATACATGATTGCTCTTTTCTGAAGGTCAACAATGCGAGGATCGAACCTAATATCCTTCAGGCTCTTAGGTAGCAGTTTGTCTGTTGTTCCAAGTGCACCAATTACCACAGGAACGTTTGTCATTTTATTCTTCCACATTTCTTCGTTTTTCTGTCTAGTCCTGATATATCTCCATTTTCTCAAATTCTTTAGTATTCATTCCGTTATAATATAGTATTGCAAAATCTAAAAATCTATGATGTTACACAGTCTGTTTCTTTTGTCTTCTATAATCATATCGGTCTTGCCTCAACAGAGGGATCAATCTTTATGGGAAAATCCCATAAAATCCAATAATTTTATTGTACATCGCATCCTCCGGCTTATGTTCGAAACCGTTTTTTTTTCCTGCTACACGCAGCTAACATCCCAATAAACACTTTCCCATGCCCGTGCTTATGCGCTTTTTGTGCTAGGTTAATGCATCAACTTAAGAGATGGTTAATACTTTTGAATAGCGTATCTCAATTATTTTAGCAAGGAAAATGTTGATAGTGACTTCAGCTAACGAACATAACAATCTGTTTCTTACTAAGACATAAACAAGCACACAAATTTGTATATATATATGTGTTTGTGTGCATGTGTGTGTGTGTGATTGTATATCTTCTGTGTGCAGTTACATATACGACGTAGAGCTCCTTGTGATTGGTGAAACATACGTAGGAACTAAAATCTATACTGGTGTTTATGTGTGTGTGTGTGTGTATCTGACTGTACATTATAAATCTAAATGTATATACCTGTGCGTGTGTATATATCTCGGTTGAGGGAACAGTAACCATTTGCGAGAGTTTCTTGATATTCAGTATTTTTGGCTCTCAACAACAGTTGTTGCTATCTGAAATTCCAAGTGGCGGAAGCATATTTATCTTATTAGGAATCGGTTCTGTACATCTACGAAGAATTTGAAGTTAATAAATTTTAAAAGATACATTCTACGTATAGAACCATACATATGTTCACTCACACACACATTCAACTTTATATATCTACTCACAGAGATACTACATAGATTCACACACACACACACACACACACACACACATATAGTCACATATACGCCCATATATTCATACACACAATGCTCACATTACCAATTAAGAAACAATGCACATGATTTAATTTAGCTTTTGATTATCCAACAAAGATTTCAAAATTTATTTTGGTAAACATAAAAACACGATTCTGAGTACCACTTCCACATCGCCTTTGCCGAGCATATTCTTAAACTGGTAATTATGATTTCTTGTATGAAAGAATACGCAATAAGACACACACATACATGCACAGACAAATAGATACACAGGCAAACACACACATACACACATATACGCATGCTCTCTCACTCCCAAGCGCGCACCACACATACAAATATGCACTAGAAAATGGCAACTACAGCAACAACCGCTATTAAAAGAAAGAGAAAAAGATAACAATAAAATAGTATATTTCGATAAATAAACTGTATTGAAACTGCTGAGGCTGATTTGAGCGTGACGTGTATGTCCGTGTATGTATGTGTATACACACACAGATATATATGTATATATATATATATATATATATATATATATATATATATAT
>NC_068983.1:151349605-151353517 GCF_001194135.2 Octopus bimaculoides | reverse complement strand
GGGAGGGGGCGGTAGTGGTGGTGGTAGTGGTGCTGGTGTTATTGATGCTGTGGGTTTCGTTCTTATTTCCAATGATGACGACGATGCTAATGATGCTGATAAAAGTGGCAATGATGGTGAAGATAACGATGGTGAGAACAGCTAGAAGAAGATGATTCTGATTATTATCTTCATCGTTAATAACTTTATCATGATCATCACTTTAATTAGTATTAGTATTATGCTCATAAATACACACACACACACACACACACACACACACATACACGCATGCACACACACACACATATATATTTGTATGTATGGTTAAATATAATGTGCGTATACGTGTATAAATAAATGCATGTATGTTTGTATGCAAGTATTTTTGCATGTAGGTAATTATATGTTTGTCTTGCACGTATGTGTATGTATATATATATATATGTGTGTGTGTGTGTGAGAGAGAGAGAGAGAACTTGTATGCATCTATATTTGTAATTATGCATGTGTGATAAGTGTTCGCTTTTATGCATGAAGGTCGTAAACCTTTAAACCCAATTTATTTACTGCAAATTAAAATAGCAATGTATTATACGATACGTATATACAAATGCTCCTTTCCTTGTCTCTATTTATGTGTATTCGTGTGTATAAAGAGTGAGAGAAGGAGGGGAGAGATTGTCGAAGATTATATACGTTGTAACTGTTTTATACACTCTGTGGTTTCGATTGATTACAAATTTTGTTGCATATTCAGAAAAAATCACTCAATACTATTAACGAAAATTATATAAAGACGCAAAGAGAAAATTTAATTATGTAAACAACATAGCATAATATTAAAATGATATAAAATTTAGATAGCAAGCATGTAATTCAATATAGTGTAATATCATATAATATAATATGGAATGATATAATATAAGAAGATGTGATAAAGCGATAAATGAATCGAAGAGTCTGCTTGGAAATGGTTGCAAGTGTTAATGGCGCCTGAAGTCACAGTTTGGATAATGAAATATTGATGATTGATATACAAGAGGGAATGAAGTAATGGTGCCTGTCAATTACTTTAAATATGCTTAATAGTGTGTATGCATGCGTGTGTGCGTGTGTGAGAGAGAGAATGGGGGCGGGGAGACAAAGAGTGTGTGTTCTTGTGTAACGTGTAGATACGAGAAATAGAGAGTGAGAGTGTAAAAGAGATACAAAGCTGATCACCTTTGATTCTATTTACTTTCTAATCTTTTCTGTTCTGATTTGATTTTGTCTCTAGATGCTTATACGCTCGTGAATGCACACAGACACATGCACCCACAGCTCATACATACAAACATATAAGCCTACGTGCATGTATGCATAGACAGATGCATACGTACAAGTTGGAATTAACAAGAAGAAGCGAAGGTATTTACTACAACTAGTAGTAAAGTATAATTAATCAATTTGTCTGAAGTCATAAGCCGGTACTTTTGAGTTTCCTCATGCTTCGTCAGACAGCTTCATCAGACAGCAACTATAGAGCAAATTTCCACTATAGCAATTTTGTTAGAAAGTTTAACAGCTTATCAGTAGTAAACATTGGTTTCAAATTTTGGCAAAAGATCAACAAATTCGGGGGAGAAGAGTAAGACGATTACATCGACCCTAGCGTTAATTTATATTTATATCGACCTCGAAATGATGAAAGTATGTATGTGCTGTGTGTGCATGTGTCTGTGTGCATTCATGTGCGTATAATTTCAAGGTCAAAGTCGACCTTGAAATTTGAACTCAGAACATAAAGACAGACGAAATACCGCTAAGCATTTTTCCCGGTGTGCTAATGATTTTACCTGCTCACTATCTCAAAACCAGTAATAAATTTTAACAAATCTTTATTTAAAGATACGAAATGTTTAAATATAGTTGGTCTTTCACAGATTTAAATTAACAGTTAATGTCAGATAACAGTTGATAAGGTATTGTTTACCAAATATTTTCAAAGCGATTTCGGGATCTATAATGACAGAAACTTTAAAAATCTTTTGAAGTAAATGTTAAAGTAGTATGAATAGAAATCATTCTCCTCCATTTCGTCGATTCTATTGTTTCAATAAGATGTAATGAAAAAATAGGCCGTGATCCAACTGTAAGAAAATATGGAATGAAAATAAATGCTGCATATAAAACAACATTTGAACGATACGAACGATAACGAATAGAAAGAAGATGGACAAGAAATGAAGATAGCAGGGTAAACACTTGACTTGATCAATGAATTAATCGATGGATATTTGGGGTGGATGATAATGAGAGATGTAAAATCGAAGAAATGGCTAAAATGCTAAATTCCTGCTGTTACCACGTGTTTTGCAATTTTAAATTTTGTACATGCCTAATATCTCCGATTAATACGTGAGGTTTGAAGGAAGTAGATTAGTGGAATCGTAAGAGCATCTGTTAAAATAGCTTCGGTATTTGATCCGACTCTTTACATTCTGAGTTCAAGTCGCACTAAGGTCAACTTTGCCTTTCATCCTTTTGGATTCGATAGAAAAAGTATCAGTCATGTACTCAGGCTGATTTAATCGACTAAACCCTTCTCATCAAAACTGCAAGCCTTGCACTTAAATATGACACAATTATTGGTAGTGTTAAATTTCATGCTTTATACTCGCTTTGTTTCTCTTGTAGAATCGTTTTACTTTTATAGGTTTCTTCACTTTATTTCCAGTAATATTTTGATCGGAAGGGGTCGTGATGCCTATCAGACAGTCTTGTTTCATTTTTGATTATGTTCCTAAATGGTTTATCGTGATCTCTCGGTCGGTTTACATAGACATGTCGCATATAACTATGGTCAAATCGTTATCAGTATAGTATTTGCTACATGTTTAAAAGGTTTTCTTTTTACTGTTTTTAAGTCGAAGTGTTGAAATATTGCTTACTGTACGCAACTGCCTATTCTCTCAGATTTAGCAAGGGTTGGGCACCAAGTAATGTTATTGAGAACAGTCATATCGTGATGGTTACATGCTTTGTACTTGACGTCAATATCATTTTCCATTATTTCATTTTTGTCATAGTTTGTGGCCAAGCGTTAGTCCTATAAAACTAGAATCAGTCTCACAGTTTCTGCGCTTAGTGCAGAGCTTTGTGAGCCATTGTCGGCTTTTACTTTGTTTCACGCCCTCTTTATTGAGTCTTGTATTTTATTGGCGATGGAGTGGGTTTTCCTCTTCATTTTATTTTCTTTAATATATTTTGGAATTCTCTTTGATTTTTTTGTATTTTTTAATAAGATTATGTGCTTTTGTTTTGGTCTAAATCATTTTTTCTTCAGTATTTCGACATTTGTACCTCATTGTTTCTTTTCGTATAAAGAATAGCTTTATTTTTATTGTTGTATTTCGAGATGATCATTTTTTTTTTTTGCCAAATAAGCACACGCACCATACGTATCTTTCTTCACCCGTTTATTACTGGTCTTATTTTATTATCTTTAACTCATGTCCATTGTCCGGAAATCTTTCGTCACACATCTGTGACCTCTTCAGCAACATCTTTCGTTTTCATGTGTGTTCTTGTTCCACTTACTCCATTCTTTTACTTTTTCTTATTACATTAATCAGCTTCCCTTTACTTGCTTCTCAGTATTTTTGAAGTCCAACTGTCGTTACACAGTGCATTATATGCTACTGTGGTGTAGCATTATACCGTGCGTCGTGGTGGGTGCAGTGAATTTATAATGTACTGTGGTGTTGAGCACTGGGGTCGATTTAATCGACTATTTCCATCCTCCAAAAATTTTAGGACTTGTGCTTATTGTAGACAGGATTATTATTATTATTATTATTATTATTATTATTATTATTATATGAAAATACAGCTTATTTTTCTGGGTATGATGGAAAGTGTCAGCTATCCACAAGCCAGTAGATTAACGTG
>NC_068983.1:151348379-151349550 GCF_001194135.2 Octopus bimaculoides | reverse complement strand
GTCATTATTGTTGGTGTGTGTGGAGGTGCAATGGCCCACTGGTTAGGGCAGCGGACTCGCAGTCATAGGATCGCGGTTTCGATTCCCAGACCGGGCGTTGTGAGTGTTTATTGAGCGAAAACACCTAAAGCTCCACGAGGCTCCGGCAGGGGATGGTAGCGAACCCTGCTGTACTCTTTCACCACAACTTTCTCTCACTCTTACTTCCTGTTTCTGTTGTGCCTGTAATTCAAAGGGTCAGCCTTGTCACACTCTGTGTCACGCTGAATATCCCCGAGAACTACGTTAAGGGTACACGTGTCTGTGGAGTGCTCAGTCACTTGCACGTTAAGTTCACGAGCAAGCTGTTCCGCTGATCGGATCAACTGGAACCCTCGACGTCGTAAGCGACGGAGAGCCAACAACAACAATTGTTGGTGTAGTTGTTGTTGTTGCTGTTGCTTTTGCAATTATTGTTACTGTTTTGCGTTGGCAAGCAGTTTTAAGTATAGCATTGGACTAAATTCCAAGCTTGCCTTAGCCTGTTATTGTTCAGAGGTCAATAAACTAAAATATCAATCAAGTTTGAAATTGATGAGGTCTTCCTAAAATACTGGTAGTAGCAGTGGAGGGGACAATGATGATGATGAGGAGGAGAAGAAGGTGTGAAAGCAGGAAGAAGATGAGATGAAGGAAACGGACAATGTTCATTTCTTTCTCGACGAGGTGGAAGTGAAGATGACCACGCCTATACATGTATGTGTGAGAGTACGCGCGCTCATATGCGTGTGAGCGTGTTTGCTTGTGCAAATGCCTGAATCTATGCTTAATTGTGTGTGTGTGTGTGTGTGTGTGTATGTGTGTGTGTGTGTGTGTGTGTGTGTGTGTGTGTCCATATTATTCTGCGTGTATGTGTATGTACGTGTAATTGTGTGATTGTGGCTGTGTCAGTATGAGTTTATGTTTGTGCCTAATAATGGTTTATGCACAGAGAGAGAGAGAGAGAGAGAGAGCTGGATAGTAAAGAAGACAGACACACATAGATCAAACAGACTGACAGACAGACAAACAGACAGACGGACAGGCAGACAGACAAGCAGGTAGGCGGACAGACAGACAGACAAACAGATAGATAGATAGATAGATATCTTTTTATTATAGCCACACAGGGCTAAATACAGAAAATGGACAA
>NC_068983.1:151343998-151347219 GCF_001194135.2 Octopus bimaculoides | reverse complement strand
TACTTTTCTAAGTGTTATATCAATGGTTCATTTTATTTTTAGATTCGGTAGGGTATCGGTAATGACGATGGTGGTGGTGGTGGTGGTGGTGGTTGGATCAAGATTGACATGTGTGAGTAGGTTGGGTACATAGACCTCTGATGAAGGGGTGGGTCCGGGTTTGTTGGAGTAACAGTGGTAGTAGAGAAGGTAAAGAGATAGAAGGGGAGATGCAGTAAGGTGTTATAGGGTTTTAGGGTTTAGCTTGTGCGTATATGTTTGTGTGTGTGTGCGTGTGTGTGTGTGTGTATAAATATATGTGTGCGTGTGTGTATGTGTAAATATTTGTGTGCGTGTGTGTATGTAATATGTATTTGTGTTTGTGTGTATGTTTCCATATTTGCATATGTATGTCTTTATTGGAATGAGATTATGTATATGCATATATATCTGTGTGTGCGTGTGTGTATGTGTGTGTGTGTGTGTGTGTGTGTGTGTGCATGAATGTATGTATGCTTTGTGAATGATTTGTGGATAGGTGGAATGATTTATAATGGTATTAAGCATGACAGGTGATTGCGTGTATACGACCGTGTATGTATAGCTGTGCGCATTTATTTTGTGTGTGTGTGTGTGTGTGTGTGTGTGTATGTGCGTGCGTGCGTGCCTATGAAAACGGTTGAATGTGTAGGCAGGAGATGCTCCCATGAGAATCAAAAGACTATACATCCGTGCACACACACACATACGCACACACACACATACGTATAGATGAACATAGCCATACGCACATATATACATGTTTGTGTATACGTATATTTCTTCACTTACTCTATCTCTCATAAGCACATATAGAAACACACAGATACGCTCACACACACACACACACAAATGCAGTTTTACTTTAAATTTTAATCCATTTTATTCGCATCATTTTCTTAAATTTTACGTTGATGAGAAAACAAGGAGTTGAGTGGGTCTCGTTAAAAAAAAAATGGATGAAAATTGATACTTCCACACCAGAATGCACCACACCACTCCGTTTCGTTTTTCAGGGCTCCACTTCACATCACATTACTCTAGCACCACAGTATAATGCTGCACCGCCATCGTATGTTTTATCTCAAAAGCCATACATAAACTAGACCCTGTGTCACGGCAGGATTTCACATATATAATATAGTTGAAGAAAGAACTATTGATAAATTAAAATTATTCGAGCAATTAGCATCCAAATGCTCCCTGCAGGGCTGCTAAAAATTTAAAATAACAAGCATGGGAGACAACTCCAATAAAACCTACCAATTTAATTGTTTGGAAAATGAAATATATATAAATGGGAGTGCATCCTTTATTTAAGACCTTTTGGAGAAAGCAACCATATTCATCGCTTTCACGAAGACGAAATCCATTATAACTGCAGCGTCTTCATTTTCCATAAATTTAGATTAGCTGGAGTTGTTAGTTATCTCTATTGCGCGTCTGTTTCAGATTTGCACCAAGCCTAGAGAGCAACTTTGTTTTCTGAGTGGAAGCGTAATTTCAGTTAACCAAAGTTTTTCATTTCGCTATATTGTATATAGACCTTACAGTATGTGTATTTCGCATGAAAAACACACCTCAACGCTCTCTCAGTTGCATTGTTCAGAATTCGTATAGTACGAGTTAATAACAGAGAATACATATGGTCTGTTCAAGTATCAAGAATCAACAGCGAAATTTCTCTCAAATATGATACTTATATTTCAAAACATGAAGTCTACTTCGTATAATGTAATCTTAGACACATCATGACTGGAAAAAAACGGAGGTGAAATGTTATTGATCATAGAATGGCTAAATCAAAGTTCTCGACGGTTAAATAAAAACAATAAAACATGGTCCAGTCGGGTACTCAGTTCGACGAAGCTGTGCCAAAATCTGGAACCCTCATAAAAACATGAATGGAGGCGGCGCGCTGGCAGAATGGTCAGCACATCAGACAAGATGCTTAGCGGCATTTCTCACAAAGTTTTACTTTATTATTTCTTTACTGCCCACAAGGGGCTACACACAGAAGGGACAAACAAAGACAGACAAACGGATTAAGTCGATTATATCGACCCCAGTGCGTAACTGATACTTATTTAATCGACCCCGAAAAGATGAAAGGTAAAGTCGACCTCGGTGGAATTTGAACTCAGAACGTAGCGGCAGACGAAATACCGCTTAGCATTTCGCCCGGCGTGCAAACGATTCTACCAGCTGACGGCCCTCTACAACGTTTTACTTTCTACGATCGAATGCTACCGAGGTAAACTTTGCTTTTCATCATTTCGAGATTGATAAAACAAGTCCCTGTCGAGCACCAGAGTCGATATAACCGACTAACACATTCAAATTGGTGACCTTGTGCCAAAGTTTGAAACATTGTAGAACGGTGAGCTGAGAGAATCGTTATCACGCCGAACAAAATGCTTAACGGTATTTCTTCCGGCTCATTAAATTGAAATGCCGTCGAGGTCGGTATTTCTTTTGATCATTTCGAAGTTGATAAAATAAGTATCAATTATGCACTGGGTCGATGTAAACGATGTCTTCCACTGAAGATTGTTGGCATTCGCCAAAATTAGAAAGAATTATAGAAACTGAAACGAGAGGTGCTTAGCTGAATCTGTAAAACTAAGAATAGTAAGATTCCTAACGGCACCGAGAAATTGGAGTATAGCTATTTACTTTACTCTCTTCCAGAACGGAGACTATGATATCGGTCCATGAGGAGATGAAAGTCAAATACGTCTAGAACAATGACGCACTTAGTTCAACATTCTAATATTTTTCAACACTTCACTATTTTAATGAACTCTTTTTTTTAAGATTCATCCATTAATAAATAAGTAATGTATCCGAACTAAGAACTGTGCTGCAGGATATATTTCGTCTAATTTATATATGAAAACCAAAATCAACACCTGTGGTATGAAAAACAGCACTGCAATTAATTTCTGTAACTGGTATATACACAGTTACACATGCAGGCATAGACGCAAGCATAATATATATACATATACATATATTAATTTTATTTCAAATGCAAATTCATACACGTGTAAATATACATAGATACACACACACACACTCACACACATATATGTATATATATGTGCGTGTGTGTGTGTGTGTGTGTGTGTGTGTGCTTGGAAATGAATACGTGGCATAAAAGTAAATAATAATATAAATAATGTATATATATATATATATAT
>NC_068983.1:151341759-151343025 GCF_001194135.2 Octopus bimaculoides | reverse complement strand
AACTTATCTATTTGTTTTGAAATAAAACCACCATTTAAGAGAGATTATTTCTCAAACTTCGCCCAGGAATCGAAAATCGTCCCAGAATAATATATGAATTAATCAAAAATACCAATATGCGGAGATTTATATATGTAAAACAAAGTGGATTGCAGAAAGAGTACTGAAACACTGATACTTGTAACAGAGTGGTAGAAGTGGAGTGTTAGTGTGAGCTACAGAAGTACTGTTCTCTCTCTACTTGAGCTCTTTTAATTTCACTCTCTTTCTTCTAATAGCACTTTCCTTATCTGTTGCACTCTAATTCATCTCACAACAAACACACACACACACACACACACACACACACACACACACACACCTTTTCATTAATTTCTCTCAGATGTCAATGTGTAAGCGGCATATATAATCGACCCGGTAATTAAACAGATAGAGAAAATGCAAATCCGAATCAATATGCTAATACAGATATTTGAACACCACGTGAAATGCTGGGAGTTCTTATATTTGAAAATTTGAATTCAATTGCCTATATAACAACCTACCTACCTAGCTACCTACCTATCTACCTACCTACATACATACATACATACATACATACATGCATATATACTTAGATATATGTATATTTATGTGTGTATTTTTATGGTGAGAACAATGAAAAAAAGAGAGATAGAAAGAAGTAAAAGAGAAGAATACAGACGCGTTATGTCTCAGGTTCCGTTCATTGAGACACAGAGGGAAATTTATCTGAGGTTTCTGCTTTTAAACATCATTTGGATGAAGCCGAAGAACTTCAATGTAAGACATAACAAACGGTGTTGAATTTGTCAAGTGTAGAAACGGTACGTACGACATAGAAAGAACGGTGAAGAAACTAGGAATTTACTAAATAGCCCGGCACAATGATTATTAGAATTGATAAAATGAGAAGATATGAAAATAGGAAGATATATAGATATTATTTTTCTGATATCAATTACCGGTAATATAGGTAAGTACGTGTTTATTGTACTTCAAGGGATTTATATTAAGAAGTGGCAGATAAAAGAATCCTTAAGGAGTAGGTGTGAACTAATTCTAAAACGTTTCGGAATTATATTAGTGCATGTTGTAGAATATTTTTGAAAATTATTTTCAAAACCATCACGTAGATTCCAGGCACGTACGCGCGCACTAACGCACACCCAGACACAGAGGCACAGGCATATACACATGCATACACACACACACACACACATATATATATATATATATATATATATA
>NC_068983.1:151339602-151341292 GCF_001194135.2 Octopus bimaculoides | reverse complement strand
ATATATATATATATATATATATATATATACACATATAGATAGATAGATATAGATATAGATAGATATACATACATGTATATATGTGTGCGTGCGTGCGTGTTTATTATATATCGAGAAAAATATGTATGCATGTATATATTTCTTTTTCTATAAATGTCACACATATATATTAGAGCAAGTGCATTTAATGTATTGTAGTGTATTGGCATGCTTTAGGGATGAATATGCGAGAAGCTATTGTCGAAGCCAATGTGTATACACACACACACACACACACACACACACACACACACACACACACACACACACACACACACACACATATATATATATATATATATATATATACACACACACAAATGGATATGAGAGCATGAGTGAATGCGACTGTGGATTACACTGCATTTGAATAATTCGGTGCGTATTTGTATGTCTGCATGATGTCATCATATATATGCGTTCGATATTTTTGGTATCTATGTCATTCGTAGCCTTTTGTAGTTAGTTTCATTGTTATATTACGTTCTATATACATACGCATATATTCGTACAATCAGAAGCACACACATATATTGATATAGATATGCTATATACGTTACACGTGTTTTGCGTTGTATTATGACGTTGTGTCCATGATTGTCCAACATTTTATGTGGGCGTATACGTGTGTCTATATCCGTTACTTTATTGTTAATATAACTGAACATATACGTGTAAGAATTCAGAGTTGCACATAATATGCGTTGCATTATATCTTTATGTGATATTTTGTTAAAGGTATAAATAATTTACAGCATTCATTTTCTATTCCCTCAGAGGTAAATTAATATACCACGCAGTTCTACTTTGTGTTTCACTGTAAGAGTAGAAATATAAGCCCGCTATCGATTCATTTGCAAATTCAAAGTAACACTAGTTTCAGCCCGACCTTTGACTTCAGAATATGAATAATTGTGAATAACTGAGTTGGCAAAAATAGAGGCAGCCTAGATTATCCGGTCAATGAGTATATGAGCATAGAACCGATATAATTTGTTCCAAGTCATTCTATAACGTTTTTCCACTTTCTGCCCGCTTCTCTTTCATACACACAGTGTATGTATGTATGTATGTATGTATGCAGGAATGTATGTATAGATGCATACATGCATATAGTGCATGTGCGTGTATTTTTTTCTGTTTTTATCTTTTACTTGCTTAGTCCAGGAGACTGCGGCCATGCTGGGGCACCGCCTTGAAAGGTTCTTAGCCGAACGAATCCACCAGAGTGTTTATTTTTTGTTAAGCTTGATATTTATTCCATCGGTTTCATTTGCCGAACCTCGACGTTCAGGAGAGGTATAAACACCAGCCCCGGTTGTCAAGCGGTATTGGGTTACACACACAGACACACACACACACACACACACACACACACACACACACACACACACACACACACACACACACACACACACACACACACACATATATATAACAGGCTTCTTTTAGTTTCCGTCTACTAAATCCACTTTAGTTGGTGGCCTGAAGCTATAGCACAAGGCACTTGTTGAAGATGCCTCGCAGTGGAACTTAATCCGGAAGTATGTAGCTGAAAATCAAACTTCTGACCACACAACCACACTTGTATATATATATATTCCAAGGCAGTTGCTCCCACAAAAGCCAAAATAAAACTTGAGATTTATGG
>NC_068983.1:151337356-151339502 GCF_001194135.2 Octopus bimaculoides | reverse complement strand
TAAATACACACACACACACACACACACACACACATACATATATATATATACTCACACACACATACATATGGTACAAAATATGCTAAAAACAAAGTCATGTGAAAGAAGAGTACACTCGCACAAGCATACACACATACACACACACACACACACACACACTCACACACACACACACACACACACACACACACACACACACTCACGCATATATCTATAACTCTTATATGTTGTACATACTGTGTTGAATAATTACTCTCTTAAATAAGAAAAAATTAGAGCGCGGTTTCACGGCTACAATGCACACACATGTTTGTTCTTAATTGTCTGTGTGTGGTGTATATAGAAGTAATATCATAAATCTGTTTAATGTTTCCTTCTGTGGAAAGCTTGGTTTTTGTAAAAATAAATTAATTATGAACTGTACCAGACAGCATGTTTGTTCCGTTCAAAGAAACATATCTGAGTATATGTGCCACTGTGTGTGTGTTGGTGTGTGTGTGTGTGTGTGTGTGTGTGTGTGTGTGTGTGTGTGTGTGTGTGCGTGTGTGTGTTTGTGTACCTATATGTGTGTGTATACACGCGCACACACACATACACACACATATACAGAGAAATAGAGAGAAGGAGAATGAGAGAGAGAGAGAGAGAGAGAGAGAGAGAGAGTCGTATGGAGATTCCATTGCAGTCATATTCTGGGTCTAGGTCTGATTCCGCGGGGTCACCTTCGGCTCATCGTTTGGCTTTCGATTGACTAATGCTTTCTGAGTCGAATTCGGTAACAAGAAACTGTCTTATAGTGTAAAGTTTATCCCAAGACACGAATTGAAGTCCGCAGGAGGTTAACCTCTTTAATAGATTAAGTAAGCTTTGTGGACGTTCTACAAGGCCAACAGAAGTCATATATTAATCGACAGTCTTTCTTTTATATGTGTATATATCTATGTTGCCTTCTATCTGTATTTCTTGAAGTCTTCCTACAAGGGAAGAGCTGGTTTCTAACAAAGATACAGCGTTAATCCTAGGAATATAGGTAAAAGTCATATTTTGAACTTGAGAAAGGTTTTGCATATTTTAGTGTTCTGCAAACAGATTGTATTCGAAATATTCGTATTGGCTGCTGATTCCTTTTACTGGAAACCTTAACTTTTCCAGAAGCTCGCTCAAACATTTACAAACAAAACTAAGAGAGTTCCAGTTTAGTTGTCCAACGTTAACCTCCCTCTCTTTGACTTTTGAAGAGATATTCTTATCAGTAGAACAATTGACGATAATGGCGCTAGATAGTTTTTCTTGATTGTCCGTAACAAGGATATCTGGCCTGTTACGTTTGCTTTGGGTACAAATATATATATATATATACATGCTTTCGGTGCGAATGGTTTTTTTATACGGCGCCGTTTTCATTAGATTATTTCCCTTAGTCATTGCACGGTAATCACCATAAGCTTTAAGCTTATATAAAAATACCAATATACATACACATATACATACACACACACACACACACACACACACACACACATATATATATATATATATATATGTATGTGTGTGTGTGTATGTGTGTGTGTGTGTGTGTGTGTGTGTGTTTGTGTGTGTGTGTGTGTGTGTAAACAGAGTTAGCGGTTATAATAACCGACTAAGGAATAAAATACCAGTATATACTATCGGTATCCGTTAGCCGTGTTATCTCAGGGCATGGGTATGCTGGCACACTATGCTCGTAGAGTACAGGTAACAACAGAATAAGTACAATTTTATCAGGCAAAAAATATTACAGCCGTAAAATTTGTTATGTCACGTAGATGTTATGCTACGTTCTGTATTAAATAATAAGCTATAAATGTGGTCCAATTGATGTGCTTGTTGATCTGAGGCTTTCTTCATTTTCTGATAATGTATATATATATATATATATTCTTTTATTCTTTCATTTGTTTCTGTAATTTGACTGTGGCTATGCTGGAGCACTGCCCTGAAGGATTTTTAGCTGAATGAATCGAACCCAGGGTTTATTTTTTAAGCCTTATTCTATTGGTCTAATTTTTACCGAATCTCTAAGTTACGTGGACGTAAACACAGCAACACCGGTTGTCAAGCGGTGATAGGGAGACAAACACAGATATATACATATATATACGACGGT
>NC_068983.1:151337124-151337346 GCF_001194135.2 Octopus bimaculoides | reverse complement strand
GGTGATAGGGAGACAAACACAGATATATACATATATATACGACGGTTTACTTTCAGTTTCCGTCTACCAAATCCACTCACAAGGCTTTGTTTGGTTTGAGGCTATAGTAGAGGACACTTGGTGAAGGTGCTACGCAGTGGGACTAAACTTGAAACTATGTGGTTTAGAAGCAAGCTTCTTTCCACACAGCCACGCCTGTATGTATCTACACACACACACACA
>NC_068983.1:151334880-151335741 GCF_001194135.2 Octopus bimaculoides | reverse complement strand
ATATATATATATATATATATATATATATATATATATATATATATATATATATATATATACATACACATATAAATATATATGTATACATATCACATACATACAAAGAGACATACGGAGAAAGAGATTGAGAGAAGTGTTGATAGAAAGACGGAGAAAAAAGAAGACCGATAGATAAATATAACAGAAAGACAAATGGTGATGTGAATTTGATATTTACTTTATAAAGTAGAATTATCGAACGTTCATTAACAAATAAATGTATTTAACTATATCTGTGGTTCTCTTTCTCCCACCCAACTCTCTCTCTCTCCCCTCTCTCATCCTCTCTCTCTCTCCCCTCTCTCATCCTCTCGCTCTCCCTCCCTCTCTCTCTCTCCGTCCCTCTTTCTCTCCCTCCCCCCTCTCTCTCCTCCTTTGGTTCACCATCTTTTTACACATTCTTTTCCTTTCTTTACTACACAATTTTCACTCATTTTAATCATCGTTTTCATTGATTGTGCATGAAGTTGTACATATTGAAACTAGGACATTAAATACGCATAAAAATGTAATAATTGACATGATCCACCTTCACAACTCACCAATCTTATCTCGGGGTAATTTTGAGTTTTAAATTAAGAAAATCATTACTATGTATGCAGACATGCCTATCTATCTATCTATCTATCTATCTATCTATCTATCTATCTATCTATCTATCTATCTATCTATCTATTTATCTATCCATCTATCTATCTTTCTATCAATCTATCTATCTATCTATCTATCTATCTATCTATCTATCTATCTATCTATCTATCTATCTATCTATCTGTCTGTCTATTTATCTCGCTCTCTCTCTCTCCTCATATATATATATAT
>NC_068983.1:151328690-151332723 GCF_001194135.2 Octopus bimaculoides | reverse complement strand
ATATATATATATATATATATATATATATATATATATATACATATATATAACCACGTGCATTCTCACACATATACACAAGCATTCAAGCATACTTTTAGCTCATCTCTCTTCCTTAACCCTCTCTCTTTTTCTCTCTCTCACACTCTCTCTCTCTACATGATGTGTATATAAATGTATGTCATTATATATATATATATATACACATAAATATGAGAGTATATATATGTGTGTGTGTCTATGGTGTGCGTGTCTGAGTGTGTGTGCGTGTGTGTACGTGTATGCATAAGTAACCGTATATGTATATAGTATATAAACTTATATGCATACAAGAAACTATATAAGCGTATTTGTGTCGCGGGGCGGGGAACCAAATAGCGAACATCACTGAAATGTACATTATTTACATTATTTACATTCGACGGATATTTGTCCTCATCTTGTTTGTTGTTAACACAACGTTTCGGCTGGTATACCCTCCACCCTTCTTCAGGTGTCTTGGGGCTACTAACCCCAAGATTCCGAGTTCGATTCCAAGCAGTGACCTGAACAATAATAACAATGACTGAAATGGTTCAGTATTAGAATTATATTGCGGTTTCAGTTCGCAATTCTTCAGAAATTGTAATGGACAACCTTATTCATATTTCTCTGTATCTCCACACTTTTAGGATTGAGTACTTTTATAGATGTTGTGGTTTGCTTGCACATTCGTACAATGTCTCAGTACATACATACTTACACACACGCACAGACACACATACACACACGCGCGCATACACACGCACGCACACACACACACACACACACTCACACACTCACACACACACATGTGTACATACAATTACATAAACACATGTAGATATAAATTTAGCTTTTTTTTCTGTCTTCATACAACATGATCGCTTTTAATTCGTAACAAAATAACCATATTTTGTGTTATTCTGTTCTTGCGTGTTTGCTACATTTGTTTATCTGTGTTTTCAAAATGGCTGCTTTATATCCAGTTTAATCGTATATTTTGATCGACAAGAGATGTTATAGAACTAGAAATAGTAAATAGCATAAAACATACATAAATAAATATATAATGTGATAAACATATTTTTTAAAGCAACAACAACTTGAGATTTTGAAATAAAAATTCTCTCGTTGAAAAAATACTGTAATTTTATTTTATCTGTTTTATCGTTTATTTATTGTACTTTGTAATTTTCATCTTATTCTAATTTTTATTTTAAATTATCTATTGTATTTTTTAGTGTCTCTCTTGTCGCAACTATCAAATAATCAATATGAGCAATGAAATAGAACAACATATAGTTGTTTGTTATTTTCAGAAAATATATTTAAGACAAAATTATAAAACATAGCCCACAAAAAATAACAGGCAAACAACAACAACAAAAAAAAAGATTTTTACTATGTATATTTATAATCATTTATATTTTCTTCTTTATTTTCTTCAACTTACTACATTACATGTATCAAAACGAGAATTCAAGCTCACAGAATCTGTAGGACTTCAGTGAGCAGGGATTATCTTTCGTAGTTCATTTGCTTCTTACATATTTGATAACGTATATTATACAGCAACATTATTATTTTATATCTTTCTAAAATTGTGACAACATTCAGAGCAGGGTCGACAAATTGTTAGATTACTGGCAGAGCACGTCTAAGTTTCTATCTGACCTCCGGACTGATAATATGACTCCTGTTATCGGAGAATGGTGATATTGGAACAGCTAATATCATAGCATTATATAAAAAAAAAAATCTACGATATAAACATTGTAATACTTATCTGAAATATGACGTCATTTCAGGCTGATGTCGATATCTTGTCAGATTGGCAGTTGAGAAAAAAAACAAAAAAACAATCGTTCGCGTGAGATCTCTAAATAAATACTTCGTATATACTAATTGCAGTCATTAGGTTGTGTGATCTTACTGGGGCAACTAATAGCATGTTAATATAAATCATAAAATGGTGGAGATGCTAAAAATAGTAGACTATCGTACTTCCTTTAAAACATCGATACTGTTTTCAGTTAGTAAGTATATCTTGCGTTGTCGTTTATTATTAACCCTGGTTGAGGTCAATGAGGAGCCCTCAACCCATTCTTCGAGGTCTACATTGCACAGTCATTATTTTTCTAAAATGAGTTGATGGAAATTTCCTTGATATTTTTGCTATATGTACAACATAGACATTTCTTAATCGGTTATGTTGTTGGTGATAGTTAAGAAAGAGGCTAATGGCTATTCCTTTACACTATTAGCTCTGTTTTTATATAGCAGTAAGTCTACGATGACGGGGGGGGGGATCCATCTCTCTTTCTCTCTCTCTCTCTCTCTCTCTCTCTCTCTCTCTCTCTCTCTCTCTCTCTCTCTCTCACTCTCTCTCTCTCTCACTCTCACTCTCTCTCAGCTATGGATGCAAAATAGCTTCATTGAATACATCAAGCTTATGGACAATTTCGTAATTAGTTTTACAATTCTGCGTTACATTTCTCGGGGCGACAATCTATCCCCGTTACTGAGATCGATTTATTAAACAATACAACAAAACTTCACCGCTTTTCATTTGCTGTCATGAAACACGCTCTCTAGGACAACGAGAGACTGCTATCAATATACTTTTATCATATGACTTGACTACTGGCTTCTGGTTACAGTCATTGGAATGAGCCCATGTCTAGCCACCTCCTTCAAGTATTTGGTTGACTATATCTTCCGTATTACTTATTTCAATTTGGTCCTTTTTTTTTAATCACTAGTTGTCATTATATTGTGGCATATCAAAAGCCACAACATAATCAACACTTCGCTCTTCATTTGCGGTTATCAAATATGAAAAATCTGAGGCACTCATGCTTCATGCGTCCCATTATGTATTTTAGTATGGTGCACCGAATATCTTTGACTCTGGAAATTTCCAGTTTCTTTATTATATCTCTCTCCTTATGATTCTTTCAATTTCGCTTTTTCTTCTTTTTTTTTTTCAATCAAATATTTATAATTTATTTAATACGAGGAGGTGCTGAAAAGTTCCTGACTTTGGGTGAAAGGAAATACAGGAGGATGAGTTAATTATGATTTATTCAATATATTCCCCTCTCAGATTCACATTTATTGCAACTGTCCTTCAGTTTTTCTAAGCCCGGTAAAAGAACTCAGAAAGTTGGACCCTCACCAGGCCTTTCGTGCCTTAGAGGCAGGAACTTCTCAGCACCCACCATATATGATGTGGTTCAATTAGTACGTTGTTTGTCAAATAACCCCTTTAACGGTGTGGCCCGATTTACGTTGAGCCCCACTGCTAGAGAAAAATAAAACCATCTTTGATCTGTTGTTTATAATTGTTTCTTTCTCTTACAGGTACACCTGTCAACAGAATACCAATTATGGCAAAGCAAACGTTGGATCTATACGAATTATTTCGATTGGTTGTATCAAAAGGAGGGCTCGTTGAAGTTATAAACAAAAAATTATGGAGAGAGATTACAAAAGGGTTAAATTTGCCTTCGTCCATAACAAGTGCAGCGTTCACATTGAGAACACAGTGAGTGATTTAAAATCTTAACTCCATCTCTCTATCGTTTTCCCTGTCCCGGTCTCTGTCCATCATCCTGTTTCTGCTTTTTTGTTATCACTCTCTAACTCTGTTGTTGTCGCGAGCTCTCTCTCTGCCGCTATTCTCTTCACCATCTCTCTCTCTCTGTCTACGAATTCCTTGTTTCCCTTATATCACTTACTTTTATACTAAGAAAAACAATACGTCCATAGGCACGACCCCTGAAAGATATCTCGATGGAGGCGAACTCTTTATCGTAATGCGGCAATGGATTTAACCTCAAATGATGTTTTCGCATACTAGTCATGGCATTTAAATACAGACTTTACTCAAAACATATCTATCTATCTATCTATCTATCTATCTATCTATCTATCTATCTATCTATCTATCTATCTATCTATCTATCTATCTATCTGTGAGTGTGTATGTATGTATATATATATATATATATAT
>NC_068983.1:151327272-151328355 GCF_001194135.2 Octopus bimaculoides | reverse complement strand
TGTGTGTGTGTGTGTGTGTGTGTGTGTGTGTGTGTGTGTGTGTGTGTGTGTGTGTTCTGAAAAGATTGGATTCCACAGTTTTAATTGGCAAAAGCAGTAAGACATCAAGATTGAACGATTCAGAATATTTTAATTTCAATTGTTTTTGTTCTGAATTTTTAGAAGGAGAGCGGGCAACACAGCCTTTCATAAACTATTTATAAAATAGTCATAAATTATACAATATTGAAAGCGACCACGTCTGTGCTCCTCGGTGATAAAAATGTACTTTGCATCAATTCTGAAGAAATCAAAGTATAATTAATTCACACACATGCACACGCAAGCACATTCGTTCCTTCACTTCCTCACTTGCACACACGAGAAAAACATTCCTAAATTGCGATACTATCTATGCATATTTATACAAATATCTATGTGTGTGTATGTGATTTTGTGCGCACGCTGTTTGTTGTATGTATATAAATCTACGTATAAATATGTTTATTTCAAATATTTATTGTTGCTGATTTTCGTAATTAAAAAATATTTTCTGTCCAAAATAAGTTAACGATGAAGACAGAAAACTAAAATTATCTATGAATATAAGTAAGATTATAAAGACTGTACATAAAAATCTCCATTAAATACTGAGATTATTTAAATAGAATTCACGTGTATTTCATGGAATTATACTTCATTTCTGTATTATCTAGAGACTGTAGAAATACAACTAGTATAATGCTTTAATATCGAATTCTATTCTCTAATATTTATGCATTTATTCATGTTATATATCAACACACCACACACACACGCATACGTAGACATACATATATATTAATATGTCAACTAATAAAGGAACATATAATTGAATAGAAAGTATATGAAATAAATTTCTTTGTGTATGCACTTTCACATATGTATACACATTCACATAGGTGCGTGTATTCATGTATGTATATATGTGTATATATACTTATATACATATATACATATATCAACTCGCACACACACACACACACTCACACGCGCAGGCATACTCACATATGCATATAATGTATATATATATATATATATATATATATATATATATATATATAT
>NC_068983.1:151322312-151326611 GCF_001194135.2 Octopus bimaculoides | reverse complement strand
ATATATATATATATATATATATATATATATATATATCATACAATATCGGTCAACTTACTAAAGAATATCTGTTTCAAATCATGATGCAACCGCTTTGTTTTATCAATGAAGCCTGAGATCCCTTACCCTTTAGTGTACGCGCGCATAACTCATATCTCACATAGTTCTTTTTTTTCACTGATGTACACTACATATTATAGTACAACTTTGTAATTAGTAATTACTGTAGATTAGTGGAAGATAAAAATAAAAAGAAATTAATTCGGGAAGAGTATCCTTCCTAGTTTCATCCAAGAACTGAAATGTGCTGCAGTGCAAGTTATTATTGTGTTTTGTGTTTTATAGCTTTGCAAAAGAAGCGACACTAACTCTCTGACCCAGGTCTGTGAAACCGTTTCGATGTTCGAGTGCTTCCCTAGTACTCCGTATTTATTGTCTCATTCGAAAACTTTCTAAGGACTCTTTTAAAAGTACTTTTAAAATACAAAAACACCCTCCAGTAATGCATAGTCGAGGTAATAAATAAAAAATGGTATACATGGCAGTAAAACCGTTCATAAAATTTTTTGAGTGAGAATCGCTGAAACAAGGAAAAAATGATGATTATGAAACATTGTAATTGAGCTTACAATAAAGGAGCTAATACAATGAAATACAATGAGATGATAAAAAAAGTACCGATAAAAACGTTTAATCAAAGAAAACTGACTGTATTAGGAAAGGTAATTGTAAAAATCTGAATTTAATGTGTTCTGTAAGAAAACAATCGGGTGAAAATTTATTCCACAGTTCAGCTGTTATGGGGAAAATGGTTTTGTACGCAGGACTTAGAGTGTTCATAAGTTATCCGGGAAACAGTAATGCAATTCGCTAAATTTGGTACCCCGAGTTCTACTAGGAAATTTCCGGATTGGCGGGATTTGTATTGATTGATGCGCATACAAATATCTTTTATACTAGTACGGAAGAAAAGAGTCAGACTTGTGACATTCTGTCGATGATAGAGTGGTTGGAGTGATGGAGTGAACACCAAGATTGCAGACTACGCGTCTGAATCTGCATTTTGTCGCAAGTAAATAGCATACTTGAAGGAACCTACTTAAATGAGAGAGGAGGATTCCATTTTGGAGGCGTATCCAGTTCTTATAGAGATACAATAATGCATCAGGTGAGAAAATATTTGAGTGGTCAACCAACTCCACTATTCTAATCATCACTCAGGCAACAGACGTAATATTTGAGTTTCAGTAAAAATCAGGAGCGAATTCAAGACCGAGCCTATCCAAACAAGGAAATGTTTTTATTCTCTGTTACAAGAAACAACACTGCCAGAGCTGTTGAGTTTTTAAAGTAATTCTCTATACCATAACTTGTCAAAGGTGTATGAAGCAAAGTTAACATAAGTATGAAAACGGATATCCATTGCACTACTTGTCCTATGAATGATGATTAGGAGTCTAGAAGACCCCTTATTGCTTCCCACTGAAGATATTAGTTTTATTCAAGTGTTTAATTAAATGGTTGTTAATGATAGATTGAGTTATCTTCCTTATGATGTTAGGCAGGCTTATTGAAATGGGGAGGACGCTCAATACGCTCAACAGGATTCTTTAAAAATTGGCAAACTATGGATAGTTTCAAAAACTAGGAAAGCAAACATTTTCTTAAGACAATGATTAAAAACTTCGCTAGGATTCAAGTAATTTTAAAGGATAGTTCTTTGAAAACAATGAGAAGCATTTATGATTTTAGAAAATTTTAGAAAATTTCCAGGCAGATACTCTAAATTTAAAAATAAAGCTATTTTTGTAAGCGTGGGGAAATCTGAAAAGAATGGTTAGAATCTTCTAGCGTGGAATTTGATGCAAAGTTCTTAACAAATAGTTTGGCTTTATCTGCGAATGGTGAGATTACTTGAAATCCTTTGACGATTGTAGGATTAAGAGAGATTTTTCCACTGGTAAGTATTCTCTTGGTTGTTCTCAATTCAATCGAAACCGAACATCTATTTATCAATCCGCATGTAAACAGATTGCAACTTAACAAGGCCGGTTAAAAATATACGGATTTTGCTACATTATGCATAATACTATAATTTAGAGTGAAGGGTTTACAATTGTTTTAACCAACCGCTGTGTATTACTGGTTCTTATTTAAGCAAGAAAGGTGATGGAGGAAATAGTAAAGTAATCTGGTTTTAATTTAGAGTGAGGTACATTGATTCAGAATATAACTCATTTCCTCTCACAATTCATGTTCATCCTCCTCCTCCTTTTCTCCTTTTCTCCTCTTCCTCTTGTTCCTCCCACTCCAACCCTGGCTTTCTAGCTACTACCAGTTGCCTGACGAAACTAAATAATAAATAGAGATTTTTAAATAACACCGAGGTTAAACTGACACGTGGAAGATAAAACATGAAAAAAAAAACCCCCAAAAAAAGAAAAATTAAAACAATGCTAACAGCAATATTATTACGTAGAAAATGAAAAAAAAAACATCATAAAGAAAAGCAGGAGCAGCAACAATGATGATGAGGATGATAATGATGATAGTAATAATGCTGATAATGATGAAGGTAAATGACAACAAACATGCCTGTTGCAATTGCAAGCCTAAAATATAATAAAGTGAAGCAGGTTTTGCGATTTTTTTATGATTATTATTTTTTTAATTCTTTCATTCTGTTTAACTTTATTCTTTTACCTCTGGCGAGAAATCGTGAATCAACTTAATTAGAATTTTGGCATAAACGTCTAATATAGGAAAAAAAAAAGAAGGAGTTAATCGCTGTATTTCTTTCCCTACAAAACATTTGCATATAACATAAATATCAATTTCTATGAATGCTTTCTTCCGTCAGAATAAATGAGAAACGGCAAATAATTTTATTTTAATTTACAATTCAATATTACATTAACAACAAAATGACGACATACTCGCTTAGAAAGTTGTCACACTAATTTTTTTTTTTTCCCCCGTATTTAATTTTCTAACTATTTTTACTAATTTACTGGCATAAATTTAATTTCACTTCCGAAAATTGGACGTTATATATTAAGCGTGTTTTAGGAATTACTTCAGAATTTTATTATTTATTATTATACGCACACCAGTTCATTCTTCTGTTTTTCTATGGAATTTCAAATATCCATAGAAATTTTTAAAATTTCAATATTTATAAACCAGTATTCAAGGCGGCGAGCAGATAGAATCGTTAGCATACAGGACAAAATGCTTAGTGGCATTTCTTCCGTCTTTATGTTCTAAATTCAAATCTACCGAGGTTGACTTTGCCTTTCACCCTTTTCAGGGTCGATAAAATAAGTACCAGTTGAGGACTGAGATCGATGTAATCGACATATGCCCTCCCCCAAAATTGCTGGCCCTGTGCCAAAATTTGAAACCAATATTTATAAATCAATATAAGGCGGACAGCTGGCGGAATCGTTAGCATGCCCGACAAAATGCTTAGCGGCATTTCGTCCGTCTTTACGTTCTAAGTTAAAATTCTACTGCGGTTGACTTTGCCTTTCACCTCTTTCGGGGTCGATAAAATAAGCACCAGTTGAACATTGGAGTCGATGAAAAGGGCTTATGCCCTTTCCCGAAATTACTGACTCTGTGCCAAAATTAGTAATGAATATTTAGAAACCAATGTCACAAACGTATACATACAGACGCACACTGATATCTATATGACACACATTCACATACACATTCAAATGCACACACTTTACGCGCGTGAGAGGGTTGTGTTGTTTTCACTATCTATGTTTCATTGCTCTGAAAAGGAGTGTTGATTATGTTGAGGCTCTCGGTATAGTGAAAATTAGTAATAAAAAAAAAAAAGAAGAACCAAATTAAATATGTATTACGCTAGGTGTAATCGGCTAGATACTTGAAGGCGATGTCTAGGTAATGGGCTCATTTAAATGACTGAAACCAGAAGCCAGTTATTAAATAATATGACGATAAGAGTCTCTCGTAGACCGAGAAAAAAGGTTCTGTAATTTCTTGCTGAGCAAACCGGCTCAAATGGTTTGTTTATAATGATCAAATGTATGTAGTGCACATTAGCTCCGTCCTTCTATAAAATCAACGTTTCCTAACAGGTGTGCGGTGTACCACTTGGCAGGTGTCGAAGTGATCTGAGAGCTACATGAGATGAAGAGTTTTGCTCAAGAACACAACGCACCACCCGGTCCAGGAATTGAAACCACGATCTTGCGATTGGGTGTGCAACATCCTCACTACTAGGCCACGCACCAGCGACAAATAATATATATATATATATATATA
>NC_068983.1:151316022-151321912 GCF_001194135.2 Octopus bimaculoides | reverse complement strand
ATATATATATATATATATAATTGCCAACCAAGTGTGGCGTCCTATACGAGACTACGCTACTGAGGTTTATAGACCCAAGAAACTCGAGTCCGTGAGTATCACGTAAGGCTAGAGATGAGAGCGATGACTTCCCCTCGCAAATACTAATCGGACAGAGAATGTGTGTCGTTTGCCAGCTCGATTTGATGTCTTCCTGGGGCTATAAACGTCAATAGCACTGTCCCGTGTAGGACTTGGCTGGCACTTATATGTTACGATTCTGTATTGCTACTGTAAATATCTCGGTCAGAGATTTAATATAGCCTATATATATATATATATATACCGGAGTAAGCACATGAAATGTGCAACAAAGTGGAAAAAAGAGCACTCAAATACCAGAGGTAGAGTAATATGCTTTATTTAAAAGCAGCAGAAATATAACAAAAAACTGTTACTCTGAGTTTCACGTTCCCGTTCAACGGACAATTTTGATGAACGGGAACGTGAAACTCAGAGTAACAGTTTTTTTTAAATATTTCTGCTGCTTTTAAATAAAGTATATATATATATATATATATATATATATATATTATTTATAGAAACACACACATGGATGAACATATATGCACAGATGTATATGTATATGTGTGCATGTTTGTGTGTTTGTGCATGTGAGTGTATATATACATACATATGTATGTGTGTGTTTGTGTATGTGTGTCTGTGGGCCTGTGTGCGTAATAACGTATATCACATATTACCTGTGTTTAAGTGTAAACTTTGTATGTGACTTAACTTTGCGTTTCATATTCTTTTTTCATGTCTCCTACTTTCGCAGTTACCCACAAAACTCACACTCCTGCACCACTTGCTCCTCCTCACATTTAACTGTATTTTCGTTCTCACCTGACCAAAGTTACGCTCATTTAGAAGATATAAAAACTTCTCTATCTAACCATTAATCTACCACACACTTTTCCCGCTTATCTATCTATCTATCTATCTATCTATCTCTCTCTCTCTCTCTCTATATATATATATATATATATATATATATATATATTTATTTATTTATCTATATATATGTCTGTCTGTCTGTCTGTCTATCTATTTATTTATTTATGTATCTATCTATTGATCTATATCTATCTATCTAATTTATCAGTCTGCACCTACCTTATCCAATTATCTCTGTGTATATGTGATATATATATATATATATATATATATATATATATATATATATATGCATGTATGTGTGTGTGTCTGTATGTATGTATATTTATGTATATATGTAGGTATGTATATATATATATATGTGTGTGTGTGTGTGTGTGTGTGTGTGTATGTATGTATATGTATGTATATGTATGTATATGTATATATTATATATGTATATAAGTATATATATGTGTGTGTATGTATATATGCACGTATGCATGTATGCATGTATATATATAATTCGTTCATTCTTTCTCTCAACTCATGAAACTCTATCAAACGCTGCATTAAACTTTCCTCTGGAGACCAAGTTGGCAACGTATTCCTTGAGATTCTTCAAGAATCACACTTAGCTGATTCTTTTGGTCTTAATTATTAAAACAGGCAATCCAACTTGTTACCAAAATAATAAAAATAAAATGTAACAACTGAAGCAATAAACAAACTCGCAACCATAAAATTAAATAATAATACCAGTGATAATAACAATGCTAGTATTAATAATAAAAATTGTTTCTATATTTGCCACAAGGGCAATGATAACTATAATATTTATAATAATCCTGATAAAAAATACTAAGAGTTAAACATGATACCAACATATAAGATGTTGCAGAATGAATAAGAGTACAAGGCACTCATAAGACAACGCAAATTGTCAAATTTCGGTAACAGGTGGCATAATCTCCAAATATGATAATGAGCGTAGCGTTTTTATATATTTGTATAAATATATATTTGTCCAGAATCACGCCGGATGCGGAGGAGGAGAGAAAATAGTAATTCAATGAAGGGGTTGTTATGAGAACAATAGCGCTGACTGAGAGGGAGTGAGAGAAAGCTATAGCAATGAGAGAAAGGAAGGGCTGATAGATGAATTAGGAAGGAAGGGGTGAAAATCAACGTTTCAACTTTGTGTGAGTATATGTATAAGTGTATGCATGTACAAGGGAAGTATGTGAATGTGTGATTATTATATACCTTATTTTGTACCTTATTTATATATAAAATACTACAATTAACCGTCATTATTGATGGCACGTGGTCAGCTAGTGAATTATTTTATGTCTGCAAAAAATTTATACGTAGATACATGCACATATACTCTAACATAAATACATACACAGGCACATACACACACGTTACGTTCTGAGTTCAAATTCCGCCGAGGTCGACTTTGCCTTTCATCCTTTCAGGGTCGATTAAATAAGTACCAGTCACGCACTGGAGTCGACATAGTCGACTTAATCCCTTTGTCTATCCTTGTTTGTCCTCTCTGTGTGTAGCCCCTTGTAGGCAGTATAGAAATAAGAAACGTTAGTACGCCGGGCGGAATGCTAAGCGGATTTTGTGGCTTTATGTTCTGAGTTTTTGCCTTTCATCCTTTCGGGATCAATAAATTAAAGTACTAGTTGCGTACTGGGGTCGATATAATCGACTGGCCCACTCCTCCACAATTTCAGGCCTTGTGCCTAGAGTAGAAAAGAATATTTTAATCATCAGTAGGGCGGTGAGTTGGCAGAATCGTTAACACGCCGGACAAAATGCTTAACGGTATTTCGTCCATCTTTATGTTCTGAGTTCAAATTTCGCCGTAGTCGACTTTGACTTTCTTCCTCTCAGTATCAATAAAATAAGTACCAGTTGAGCACTGGAGTCGATGTAATTGATTTACCCACTTTCACTGACTGTGTTGTCTTTATGCCAAAATATGAAGCGAATATCTTAACATATTCTACAACATCTATTTTGTCAACTATCCATTGCAGATACATGAAATACCTCTACCCATACGAATGCGAGAAATTAAAACTCAGCTCCCCACAGGAATTGCAGGCAGCCATTGATGGTAACCGAAGGGAGGGTCGAAGACCGAGCTACGGTTACGATTTATCTCCTGGACCAACCCTTATCCCTAACCCACATCATCATTTAAACGGAAACATCTTAAACGGAAAACTAGGAGCAACATCACCAGGTAAATATATTAAGAAGTTTGTTTGTTATCGTTGTTGTTTACCTCCATACTCGACCCTCTTCAACAAATTAGCCCTGATCAAAAAGTAAACCTAGATCAAAGGTATGTCAGCCCTGAATATTCCCCTTCTTTTTCACAGAACCCTATTATGGATTGTATGTTTGAAGAAATTGGAGAACGATATGTGAGGTGGGGGTTTGACTACTATTTCCAGCAAGTCCAACGACTACGTAAATCAGTGGTGGTGAAGCTGTGACACTTATTTCTGTAGTGACATGATGCGTAATTTAGTTAAACACACGCTGGGTTTCGATTTTTTAAAAATCTCCCCGCAATATAATGTGAGAAAAGCTAAACCACAAGAATAACTTAATTGAAACTAAAACACATGTAAACCTCGAATATAACTATAAGAGAACTACTTTAAAGCATTGAAATTACGACACACTGGAGTTGAGACTTTCTCATATTGCTTTTTTTATTGTTTAGTCAGGAGAAAGGTGAATGCTCATGATTTTTTACAGGGCCTCTAAGGTTAGTGGGAAAGAGCGATGTATCACTCCCAATGTCCTGGCCTGAATGTTTACAGCAGAGTAGACACTGGTAAGGACACACAATACCAGATAATAGTGTTAAACTGGGTGACGGCTATTTCATGAGTAAATCTGGAAATACTAGTCGTGTTCTGTAGAACACAAACAAAAATTTAACCGTACATAATTGTTACACCCGTTTGGAGCCATATTTGTATTTTGCTGATACCATGTTTTTCTCCTTTATTTTCTGTGTAGTATAAATGCAAGAATGTTACACTTCCCATTCTTACACACCCGTCCACCTACCATAATTTAGGACTCCAAATGATAAAACAAGAGCAGCATTACTGTTCTTAATTGATTACAATGTTTTCATGTTTTCTTTCATTTTGTTATTATTACTAGGCGCAGCTAGCATTTCTTCAATGAAATCAGAATGGTTGGCAGCATATTCTTCAATATTTCCAACAGAAGCCAGAAAGAAAACTGGGCTAGAGAGTTCACAAAATGGTACTTTGAATTCTATTATTTTATCCTTAAATATTACCTCACTTGTTTTACCTTTCTTTAAACGTCTCTGTCAACAGACACGAGATGATCTTTTGTTGTGGCACCATTTTCTCGGAGTATTTTTTTTTTATTCTTGCACAATATACGGAACATATTTTGGCAATGCTCTTTTCACATCAACAAAATGCACCCGAAATATTGAAACGGAACCAAAACCTATGATTAATTACTGATGAATAAATTGTATTTCGGTAAATCAAAATGACATAATCGCAAAGACTGATTTTTCTATTCAGTGCCAAAAATCTACTTAAACCCGTCAGCAACTACTAATATACAATAAAGTGTGTGAGTCACGATGTATGATACTGCAATAGCTCTATATCAGGCACAGTGCTAGATCACATCCAGAAAATTGTCATCCAAGTGACTGGTTCTATGTTGCTCGTCAACACATTCCAAACATTAGTTAGCAATCACAGGTCCTCTTCATGTTCCATTTTCTATCGCTACATCAATGGCTTCTTTTTTCCTTTTCTTTTTTCGGAGAGGGGAGGTCACGTGTTACCTTTACTTCTCATTTTCGTTTCCTCTGTTTTTGTCATACAAAGTTTCACCTCCAGAACCTGCACAAACCCTTTCACCCTTCTGTATGCGGTATCTAGCATCTTCTGCTCACATTTTCTTCGAAGCTTTTTTGCTTTTTTTTTTTTTTTTTTTTTTTTTTTTGATATCATCTTCATAGGTTGTGGGTGTGACTATACTGACAATCCCCTTACTGAACCATTACCGACAATAATGGTACCAATAAGCTCCCTGAGGTACCCCACTTTGAATTGTTGGCTATTCAAAGAAAGAACTTTGGCTCCTACTACTTTGGAAGTCATGCAGTCATACACGTAGGTTTAAGATTCTACCGAGATCACGAAGTTGCATACTGTCGCACGATCAACAATGTCGAAAGCATTTGCAATACCTAGGCTCAACATATATATTTAAGATTTATTGAGAAACTGCTCAAGTCATAATTTTGAAACACCAGAGTGAGACAGGTTCTGTCTGATAAGAAAAGGTGTTGTGATCATTAAGATTCTTTTTTGTAGCTACATGATTGGGGTTTCCTCGATAATTTGTAGCCGTGCAGCAACACGTTGCTGAGATATGAAACCAATGATATATAGCTATAATTCGTTGACATCTCAACTGTTTCCCTTTCGACAACTAAAACATATTACGCCTTCTATCAGGTTTTGAAGAAATTTATGATTTTATGCAAGCTATGGACAAATTACTGAACTGACCTGCAAGAGATGTACGTGGTTTTTCCAGAGAATTATTGGGAAGCCATCAGAGACTTCTGCTGAATTTCTGCTCTTTATGTCTTGTAGTTATTACATTAGTTTCTAATATGTCAATGTAATAGATAGAACATTTATATTTATAACGTACATATAATATATATACGCATTTTAAAACTATATATATATATATATACGACGGGCTTCTTTCAGTTTCCATCAACCAAATCCTCTCATAAGGCTTTGGTAGGTCCGAAGCTATAGTAGAAGACACTTGCCCAAGGTGCCACGTAGTGGGACTGAACCCGGAGCCATGTGGTTTGGAAGGAAGCTTCTAACTACACACCCACTACTGCGCCTATATA
>NC_068983.1:151311181-151315847 GCF_001194135.2 Octopus bimaculoides | reverse complement strand
ATATATATATATATATATATATATATATATACACGTGTGTGTGTGTGTGTGTGTGTGAAATGTTTGTATGTATGTACATTATATCTACAAAATATTTACGGAGCCGATCCTAACCCTTTCGTAACTTAACATTTCGAGTCGCTGATCCGTAGACAAATCTTTGAAACGTCGATTCAAAAATGTGAAGTATCTGCTGTAGGATATAGTATAATATAATGCAATACAACATAATATAATGTACCGTATAATATTATATATTTTTTATATATATATACATATCATATATACTATTATACTATTCGTGTACAATATACATAATACACACTCACACATATTGTGAATAAATAAGATAACCAATAGCTTCATGTGAAGAGATCTTCATAGTTGTTCAAGTGTGTCACATGGAGGTGTTGGTATTCGTTTCCATTTTGGATGAGAATACATGAAACCATTAGTTGCCATGTTAACCCACAATTAAGGAAGATTTATCCATCAATGTGGTGTTGAGCACTCATTGTCACTATTTGATACTAGCATATCTTTATATGTATACATATATATATAAACTTATCCCCAACACTCTCTCTTCTTCTTACCCTTACGTCTAGCATAAAGCGCAGGCTTGTAAGTTTGCGAGTGCTACATACGCTCCAAGGCTGTTCATGTATTTAAGATGAACTTTAAGACCAACAAGTTACTAGGAGAATGCCAGTAAATAAATAGATTGTTGAATTTGTCCATAGCGACTGACAAGAATTAACTGAGGTTTGCCAAGAACCCTGAATACCTGAACATGCATCAGAGCTTCTGACAAAGACCACAGCGGTGACCGTTTCACATATTTATAATTCCTTTGTATCATATTCCTGCATTTCCCCAAAATAAAACTCAATCTGAATGTATAGAGCGTCCAGACGATACATGATATTAAGAAAGAATTGTGGGCAATATTGAACGGCCGTCAGAAAGTAGACATCGGCACTACTTTTGAGGTGTGAAAAAAACGCTAGGCTCGGTGGATATTTTAACAAAAGGGCTCTTGTGACCAGGATGGTTCCCAAATAGAAATAATATATTATGTGTATTATGTACTGAAGTATCCGTGGACATTTTAATCTTGATCTAAGAACACTCTGATACTAATTCTCGTGTAATATCTATCAAACTGTTTATAAGTCGCTCTCTCTTTCTCACCCTCACTGTCTCTTTCACTCTCTCTACATATGAGTGTGTGTTCATGTTGCTATGTGTCAATATGCATGTACCGCCGCATATATTAGCTGTACGAGGGGGTGCTGAAAAATTTAAGGGTATTGTGAAAGGCGTTGTTGGAAGCCCAACCTTCCAAGTTCTTTTACAGGGATAAGAAAAAGTGAAGGACTGCTGCAATAAGTGAGTGAATCTGAGAGAGGGATATGTTGAATCAAATCATAGTTAACTGATCCCTCTGCTTTGTCTTTTACCCAAAAGCTTGGAACCTTTCAGCACCCCTCATATGTGCATGCGTGTGAATGCATGTATGTTTGTGTAAATATATATGTTATTGAAAAGGTTTTAAGCGTTGCAAAATTGATATTAATATGCATACTGGCATGTATTTGGATTTTATTAAGAAATAACAACGGTTTTTGCTATATTTTCAAGGCTTTCTTGTATTATATGTAACGATTTTCTATTATTATTGGAGCAGTTGAAAATTTTCTATGATTTTTGGCACTTTTTTCTTTTCGTGTTTGAAATTTTGTGATTTTATTTGATATGAGTGTTCATTGTTACGTGTTTTCTCATCTGTGTATTTTCTTTTGTGGGCACGGTTGTGACTGCCTAATCGTAAAAGTACTACTATGTTAGTGGCTGTTTTTGCCAACGATGATTACGTCCGTATATATTGTCCTCCTGAGCTTTCATCCCACCTAGTATTATAGAATAATACCTGTTATGTGTCCATGTTGATTAAATGGATTATATCGTCGGAATCATTTGAGGTTTTGTCTTTATGTTAGATATCAACAATTATGTCAGTATTTTAGAATCTGATATATCAGACACCTAGATATGGCTCTCCTAATTTGGTTGAATCCCGCTGTAGAATTTATAGAGTAAATCACAATGCAACCATGATTTTCTGTATATTTACTTGTATGTCTTTATGTATATTCTTATTTGTGTGATATAGAGGCAGAGATTGTATATATATATTGATGTATATGTATATATTTATATGTTTGTGTCGATGTATCTCTTTCTTTCTCTCTCTAGTCTTATATGTATTTGTATTTAAGTCAGTATATATGTCTTTCTAGTTATATACATTTATATGCATGTGTGTGTGTGTAGTGCGTGTGTGTGTATGTCTATGTTTGTATATGTTTGTGTGTACTAATGTATAGCGACTATGTTTTTAATGTAGTATCCCAAAATACAAACATTACCAGCAACTTTACAATTTTCCTCCGTGCTTCTATTTTTTTCACTAGGGGTGACACCGGCTGATTACGTTTGGTGGGGTAGCAGAAGAATTTGCTTCAAGCCGGATTCCGGTATTAAAACATTTCATTAGTTCTACTTCATCTTTCTCCTCTCTCAGAACTATCTTTTTCAAACAATAACAAGAATCAAGATTAATAGTAAACATATTTTTTTAAATGTCTATAATAAAAATAGTAATAATAATAATAATAATAATAATAATAATAATAATAATAATAATGATGATGATTATAATGATAATATTATTCATAATATTTGCCTTTAGTTAAACTGTATATTACGTCTGTGTTTTTCAAACGTGCTAACTGTGTCTTCTCTTCGCTTATGTCTTTAAGTGGTGACCAGCAGCGAGAGATGTATGTCAATAGACATTTAAAGTGTATTGAATAATAATAGTAATGATGATAATTATAACTGATAATATTAATGTGGGAAATGTTAAAAACAATTCTTGTTATAAAAGCATAAGGGTGATGTTTTCGTACAGAATAACAACAGTAACAGCACAAATAAGAACAAAAACTCAAAGAGGAAACTTCTACATCGTTCCTCGATCTATTAGAATGAATGATCGAATCTCTTTCGAATGGTGGACGTATTGGAGGATGTGGTACTGTTTACAACTGTACCTTGGAAAGCAAAAATGAGCTGGTCATGGCTGGAATGCATTTGATCATCGGTCAACTGTATCAGTAAAGGTTTGAAGTTAAACAACAAACAATAAAACGATAATAGTGTTGAAGTAGCAGCAGTAGTTGAAATAGTAAGAGAAATAAAGTTGGCTTCTTCAGCTTAGATTCAAGCCTTGCTTTCGCAAGGGAGATGCTGTGCCATTGTAATCTATCGAATCATTCTTAATAATCCGAATTTATGGAACAATAAAATCGATTCGTGCCTGATTTGATCACAGCTAAATGATGTAGTATACAAATATGATTTAAAAGCCGATGTACAATATGACGCAACAGAAAAATTCTTGGCTAAAATAATTATAATATCCTTCTTAGAGAAAAGGAGCAAAAGCCTTATGGAAGTTGCTAATGACTCTCAAAGAAAATTAACATACTTAGCAGAAATCTAATCTATCAAAATTAAGAAAAAATAATAATAATCCTTTCTACTAAAGGCACAAGGCCTGAAATCTTGGGGGAGGAGACTAGTTGATCACATCGATTCCAGTACTCAACTGGTACTAAATTTATCGACCCCGAAAGGATGAAAGGCAAAATAGGCCTCGGCGGAATTTGAACCAACGTAGCGACTGGCTAAACACCGCTCAACATTTCGTCCAGCACGCTAACGATTCTGCCAGCTCCTTGCCTTTCAATAATAATAATAATAATAATAATAATAATAATAATAAACCACTCAGTTCCCTTATGACTCCTTCAAAATTGAATTTAACAGAATTTTAATTCTCAGAATCTGGTCTTTTTTCCCTACGATATATCAGTGCTAATCCTAAAGAATATCCTTAATAAAACGTCCAACTTGTTGTTAGTTGAGCAGTAGCAATCAATGGTTAGCGATTTTTAAAGGCGAGGTAATAATTTCAAAACTTGCGAATTAGTTTCTCAAAATTAATTTACATGCTTAGTTATACGTAAAAATAGTGTCCATAAGTAATTTATTGTAATCCACTCACTAGCACAATCAGAATAACCACCCTTTTAGGGAACACCTAATATTAGTAGGTGTTAGTACACTATTAGACGTCTAAAGTATATAAAAAGAATACTGTGATATTCATACAGTATTAAAATAATAGCTATCAAATCCCTTAATACGCCAACCACATGCTCATGGACAACTATATACACACAGATGAGTTTTATCTTCTACTACTAATGATATATGCTCCATCTAGCTCACAAATCTTTTCTTTTTAATTATACCTATGGCTATAGTATTGCTCGGTTAACGTATATTTTTTTAGATGCCACACCTAACAGTTATTTTCATAGCTTTTCTAATATAATATACCACTCATAGTCACGCATTCACATACACATACATACAAGAATTCCTTCATACACATGTGTATATGTGTGTATGCGTACATACGTATATAAACACATACATACACACACACACACACACACACACACACACACACACACACACACACACACACACACATATATATATATATATATATATATATATATATATATAT
>NC_068983.1:151305640-151310744 GCF_001194135.2 Octopus bimaculoides | reverse complement strand
TATATATATATATATATATATATATATATGTATGTATGTAATAATAAAGGAGTTACGACGCAAAAACGTATATAATTAAATTATATATTTCAGTATAAAGAATTCATTAAGAGACTTAATAAATCAAAATTCCTTTACACATCTACAGGAAAAATAAATATAACACCATAAAACTACATTCGGTTTAAAAAATACAAACCGTTCATGGCGAAAAAATTTCACAATTACTATGTATATATATGTATGTATGTATATTGAAATACATATATTTATTTAAATACATAAATATATTTAATAGCATGTATATGAACATATACATACATAATACTCGATATACATACATTTTTATGTTTATAATTCCTAAGACAATAAAGAATCAAAGGAAATTATCTTTACCTATATTAATTCGTAAAACATACCTGCCATTCTCTCTCATTCTCACTCTTTCGCTCCCTCTCTCCTTCTCTCCGTCTCTCTCTTACACTCTTTCTCTTTTATACCTTCTCATTTCATTTTCAAATTGTCGTCTCTACACTTGTTATTGTCATTCGTTTAATGGGAGTGATTGTTATGTTTTGTTGATGTTTATGATATTATTGCCCCTGTGAATATTGCTGTGTTACTGTCATTGTTAAAATTGCTATCTTTGATGCAGTTAGCTGCTTCTTTTGACATCTGTCACATTGGCAGAGGGTCCTTGAAATATTTGCCTGAAAATATGTTTGAAATTGGCTCAGATTAACGAGATATATGGATTCAGTGAATAGAAATTATCTCCTAGGATATCACTGGTACTTTCTTGAAATTTAAAGATAAATCTGAAGAGATCAATGGTATATAACGTGTCGTAGCAAGATTTCAATTCTGAATGTAAAATTGACATTAGGAAATAGAGCAAGGGGTTTTTGAGTGGTGTCCTGTCGATTCTGCCGTCTAAGATAACAATAAAGGTTTCTAGTAATGAAGAGAACGTACATGTTAATAGTTATGATGTTGATTCATATAGTGATAATATTGTCATTTATTATCTTCGAATTACTTGAAAATGTTGAAATAAAACACAATTGATAGGCTCTGACCGATTGAGTTGACTTTATTTCTCCAAGACATATTTGTACGGAATGTGTTCATTTAAGGAATGAAGAATAACTTTATTTGGATAAGGTGGAGGATGAAAGAATCGATAACTCGCAGGAAAAATGTGTCTTGTATTTCCTCCCGTTCTGAATTCAAGTCTCACCGAGGATAGATTTTGCTGTTGAAAAGCATGTATATGTACACATGCGTATACATACATAATACTCAGAAAATGTTCGTTTTATTTTATGCTCTCCTCTCTCTCTCTCTCTCTCTCTCTCTCTCTCTCTCTCTCTCTCTCTCTCTCTCTCTCTCTCTCTCTCTCTCTCTCTCTCTCTCTTTCTCTCACTCTCTATGTGTATATATATATATATATATATATATATATGTACTGCTACATTTCCTTTTCTTAAGTCTTCTATACGTGTATTATTATAATTTGCTAACATACACTAGTCAACGTTCTGGGCTCCATTAAATATCTGGTACATCCTTCACGTCCTCCACAGAAATTACACTAATTTCAAGGATACAAGAAGACAAGTAGTATGCTACAAAATTACCCCTTCGATGTCATTTCATTTCACTTTTGCTCTCAATGCTCTCAGGTGGCGCCTGAAAATCATACCCAATACCTAATAATCTGTCCTCTCACTTAAAATATAGAGTTTTTGTGCCTTACTTTAATGTAAAATATCAATGACCTTTCTAGGAAGAGCAAAATTGCAGCACCAAGTTCTAGATAAGACCAAACTATGTCTCTATGTCATTCAACCTTGAGAAAATCACATAATCTCTTCACTGTCTAATTTTATTTTTGCTATAAATTGCTAGGCACATACAGATCTTCTTGACTTTTAAAATACCATCACAACTATTTTTCTTCGAATCAAGCAAACAGGATCCGTTTTTATTATCATGTCTGTCAGAAAAGGAAAAGCATATTTTGGGTGTTATGGCTACTGATTGATTACATGTGGAAAAGTTTGTGATAGAACTTTTCCATAACGCTTTTTATGATTATAGCCAAACAAGAAATAGAATCCATAAATGTTATCAAGAAAATAAGCACATCAGAGTAAATACCGTTCCACAGTATCAACATCAACATAGAACTGTGGAAATTGAGATGTGAGAGAACTAAGAGTGCTTGCCATTTTTTGTTTTTTGTTGTTTAGTTAAAGAGGAAGCTTAGCGCCCATAACCTTAATCCTTTTTAGTGCTTACATGAAAATTATCCTTAATCCGAAGATTTGACTCGAATGCTTGCAACAGATAAGGGCTAGTTGGTAGATGTCGGATTAAATCTACCACACAAGAACTCAGAACAAAGCAAAATCTGAAAATATACCACAAGATGCCCCGAGAAATGCTCAGACAATTCCACCAGTCTATCGTCCCAGATCCAAATTTTATTTAATTGACATCCGAAAGAATGAAAGGCAAAGTTGATCTCAGAAGGATTTGAAATGAGAACGCAGAGATTTAGAGCAAATGCGGCAAGGCATTTTGTTCAAGCTCTAAGGATTTTGCCGCTCAACCATAAACTCAGTATAAAAACGGTTTACGCAATTAGAATTAGCTCCACCCATAACATTTACAGATACTGCGAGGGCTGGATAGATAGATACAATTGATGTTAAGTTTAAATATTTGTAAGTCAATGTCTGAAGGAAAACCTTTGGCCGGGAAGGAAAGCTAATTCTAGTGGATTAGCTCTTTGAGGAAGGAAGACCACAAATAACTAGTTTACTGCTGGGCCGGGCGTGATACATCGTAAAAATCACGTGAGGTGTATTGACAGATATACTGGGTGCGTCTGGTTACAGCTGATATACAACTATCTAGTGCAGACGAGGTGAAAGGGTTCGAACTATTGATCCTTCATTAAATAGTGAGTCTCCTACCAACAAGGCAATCTATCTCTGACTATCGAATTTTCCCATTACTTCACATACTAATTTCGTTTACTTGTTTGTTCTTTTGTGCTCTGAAATGCTCTCTGTCACTTCAGCAGACATTTTGAATTCCATGATTTTAAAGTATCAAGGTGGGTGACGAAATCCTAGATCTTAGCATTTTTGCAAACTTTTATGTTGACATCCTATCGATCGGACCTTGATTTCATCAAATTCAAGGCGGTATATATGCTCCCATTTTATTTAATGTGTTTTTCTTTGCATTTTAAATCCATTTTCCTTTTATTTTAGTTTTCGCTGTCACGTTATCTCTTTCTCTTTTGCCATATCATTCCCCTCTCTCTATACATACATATGCAGACACACATTTTGTAATGTACGTGTTTAAAATAAGGCTGTATGCCAAGTATATAATCTTACGCTGATGGCATTATGTGACTGACATAAATAGAACTCGATGCGAAATGAAAATTCAAATAAACATATTTTCTAATATCATAAGAGTCGACGTGCTAAGTCCTTTGGGCTTTTGTATGGGTGCGACGTCAGAGCGAAAGTTATGACTGACTATAGCAATTTCTTATGATATCAAAACATGTATGTGCATATATGTGTCTATGTATGAATGTGAAATTATATACAAATGGGTTTCTGTTACTTTGGACGAGGAGTTTCAATTTGTTCGATTAACGATCAGCCTATTCGTTCAATTAACGAAGTTAGCGAATATTCTACCGACACTATACATAGCGTAATTCTCAGAAAGAATTAGGATCTACTTGTTCAAGAAGATAAATGCAAAAAAAAGTGAAGGAGATAACAAGAGACAGTAACAAGTGACCATGGCTGCCGCTGCTGCACCCGCCGAAGCTCCGGAAATAGTTAAAGCGGAAGCAGAGACAGATAATGTCACTTCATTCTCAGAACCTTATCATGAGGGATAGATGAGTTAGGGGAACCAAGGAGAACGTGGATGACTCCTTTCCCAGCACAGAGTCAGGAGGTGCCTTGATCCTACTTAAGTGACGTCTTTTTTGCCGTTTGTTTGTTGGTGCTTATGTTCTGTGCATCAAACTTTTACCGTCTTTTATGTATCACATTTATGCCTCTCTCTCTCTCTATGTTTATAATATCTATATGCACATGTTCCGTGCTGTATCCAAGCACTTATAACCTGTAAATTTGCATCAAATAGCTCTTATCGTATGAAGAAGCATGGATATGGATATGGTTATCAGCTTAGTCTATCACTGATTCATCACAGCCGAGAGAGTAGACAATTTTCATCTATCTCGTCACTATACTGAAAGAAGTAGTGTGATGGACAGCTTTGAAATGACTAAAGATACTTTATTTTGCCGCCAATCCCTCATCATTTTTCTTTCAAAGAAATCTTGGGGAGAATGGTAAGAATGAAGAGAGTGGTTCTATCCTTCAGTATTTTTACTGAAATACGCTGAAAGTGACGGGAGTGACTCATGCGAATGAGCATAATGCTTGCCCCTAGCTATACACGTGACTGGATCTGTGAGTTACTCTACTCACTCAAGATGTTATTCTCTGCATTGAGAGACATTTTGTTTCATTTCTCTCTCTCCCTCTCCCCTCTCTCTTTCTCTTTCTTTCTCTCTTTCTTTCTTTCTCTTTCTCCCTAACGTTTATACTCTGGGTCCTTGATGGAAAACTGCTGGAACGAGGTACCTATTCCCAAGCTATTTGTACGTTTCTTTTGCCCAATTACAGACTGGAGACTGTCGATTATAATGTTAATAATTAAATGTCGCCCGTTCATTGCTTTTGTATAAAAGTCTTCTTCTTCTTCTTCTTCTTTTTCTTCTTCTTCTTCTTCTTCTTCTTCTTCTTATTATTATTATTATTATTATTATTATTATTATTATTATTATTATTATTATTATTATTGTTGTTATTATTATTATTATTATTATTATTATTATTTTATTTTTGACTTTTGTTTTGCATTTGTACAAGTTGGATCCAAGTCTCACCCAGAGACCTCAAGAGACAAGTTAGAAGTTTATGTAGGTGTTATGCCTAGGGTACCATATATTTGGATTTGTACAGTTTTGTTCAAGTGAATGTTTAAGAAA
>NC_068983.1:151302949-151305207 GCF_001194135.2 Octopus bimaculoides | reverse complement strand
AAGTCTTCTTCTTCTTCTTCTTCTTTTTCTTCTTCTTCTTCTTCTTCTTCTTCTTCTTATTATTATTATTATTATTATTATTATTATTATTATTATTATTATTATTATTATTATTATTATTATTGTTGTTGTTGTTGTTGTTGTTGTTTATTATTATTATTATTATTATTATTATTACTATTATTATTATTATTATTATTCTTGTTGCTGTTGTCGTCGTCGTCATCGTCTTCGTTGTTGTTACTGTTGTTATTGTTGATGTTATTTTTACTACTACTACTACTACTACTACTACTACCACCACCACCACCACCACCACTACTACTATTGTTGTCACTATCATTTTATTTTCACAGATGATGACAGTATGCCATCAACACCATTGCAGTCACGTAGTCTATCAGAAAGGGATGCACTGGCAATGGAAGCTGCATCTAGAGCGATGGAAGAAGCGACCCGAAAAATGGAAGCTGCTTCACGAGCTGCTGTCGAAGAAAGCCCTCCAAGGAAACGTCTTGCAATGTCAGAAGAGGAACGACTACTGGTTCACGCCGGAATGCCGAGTGCTCACATTAAAATTACAAGTAGGAGTGAGTAATTATATTTACTGGGGTGGGATAAGAAAGAAAAAAAACGAAATTTTTCTTAAACGCAGGCACACATATATATATACATGTATACTTACATGCATACATATATGCATACACGCACACGCGCACGCGTACATACACACACATACACACACATATACACACATATAAGGCGGCGAACTGGCAGAAACGTTAGCACGCCGGGCGAAATGCTTAGCGGTATTTCGTCTGCCGCTACGTTCTGAGTTCAAATTCCACCGAGGTCGACTTTGCCTTTCATCCTTTCGGGGTCGATTAAATAAGTACCAGTTACGCACTGGGGTCGGTATAATCGACTTAATCCGTTTGTCTGTCCTTGTCTGTCCCCTCTGTGTGTAGCCCCTTGTGGGTAGTAAAGAAATAACACATATACACACACATTACGCTTAATTATCAATATCAAAAAGGCGACGTGCTGTCAGGATCGTTAGTATTTCTTCCTGTTTAATGTTCTGAGTTCAAGTTGCACCCAGCTCGAATTTGACTTTCATACTTACGGAGTCAATGAAATAGGTATTTGTTGAACACTGGGGTCGATAAAATCATCGGTACCAGTGGAATACTGTGGTCGATGTAATCGACTTACACCTTCCCCCACCGAACTTACTGGCCTTATGCCAAAATTTGAAACCAATATTAAAATGGCGGTGAGGTGGCAGAATCGCTAGAGTACAGGAAAACATATGCGTTGTTTGATCTGTTTATTTACATTCTGCTTTCAAATTTCGCAGAGATCAACCTTGCCTTTCATCCTTTCGGGGCTGATAAAATAAAGTACCAGTTAGATACTGGTGTCGGTAGTATCAATTAGCCTTCTCCCCTCAGATTTCCTTAAATCAGATATATCATTAGTAGCAAAGCTATAAAAAAACATATATAGCAAAACCTGGAGAGCTGTAGAATAATAAATTCATATCATCAGTTAGCTTATCATTTGGGCTGACAGAGACCTCGCGGTCAGGTTTTTCAAGTATATCTTAACGCCTCATAGTATATATAGAAAATCAATTTTTTACGGCATGTGGACTTAAGCTACGATTGAAAGAACATCATGCAGAAGCGATAGCCTCTCACAGCTCTCTTATATTATAGTGTAGCCAATTTTCATAGTGAGACTGAGCGCAGATAATCAGAAAAAAAATACTGTAACGCTCTAAAAAATACCGCTTTAACGCCGTAAGGTGTGTCTTTGAGCTTGTGTGCATGTGTGTGTGTGTGTGTGTGTGTGTGTGTGTGTGTGTGTGTGTGTGTGTGTCTGAGTTATTCTATTAAAGTTTCTTTCAGTTCAGTATGAGTTCAGTATAGTCTCCTATACATAATAGCTTGCTCTCCTAGACACACTCACACATCAAATTTCCAGTATCTATCTATCTATCTATCTATCTATCTATCTATCTATCTATCTATCTATCTATCTATCTATCTATCTATGCACGCACATATGTACGCAAACAGTCGTACATACACGTTCACGAAGACTACACATATAATAAAGATAATATGCAGTATTAACCGACGGCATTGGGTACAAAGTACTCAATATTACATTATGCGTGCATATGTGTATGTGCGCGCGCTTGTGTTATGTGTCTGTGCATATTCATATGTAAATATATATATATATATATA
>NC_068983.1:151296857-151298646 GCF_001194135.2 Octopus bimaculoides | reverse complement strand
ATATATATATATATATATATATATATATATATATATATATATATATATATATATATATATATATATATATATATATATAGATAGATAGATAGATAGATAGATAGATAGATAGATAGATAGATAGATAGATAGATTCATGTGTGTGCCTGTGTGTGTATATATATGATTATACGTGTATAAATGTGTAGCTGTTGTTGAGTCCTAGCTCAAACCTGATCGAGCAGACTTTCAATGAAAAGTATTCCAGCCATGCCAGTCCTGCTTTAATTCCTATGTCTGGACAGGGAAACCTGGGCCATAGGTAGTATCCAACTTTTTTCTAGTAATACAACGGGATGTGATTTGAAGGAGATTTGGTTGTTGTGTCCAGCATATCGATTGACCACGTAGAGGTTCCCCATAGACGCATTTTGCGTGCGCGCGCGTGCGTGTCTGTTTGGAAATATATAAAATGGTAGAAAGGAGGAAAAACAATGAACAATAAAAAGGAAACCGAACGACGTAATAAAGAGGAGCCGTAATGTGTGTGTCTGTGTGTGCTTGTATTTACATGTGCGTGTGTGCATTGTTGTGTGAGTGTGTGTGTTGGATGTGGGGGGAAGATAAGATGACAGGGTAAGGAGAGGGGTGTGGTTAGAGAAGAAGGACGTGGAATCGATGCGGGAATTAAGAAGGAAACATAAAGAATAATGAAGTTGAAACAATGAGAGATGTTAATAAAGCGTTCGGCCGACTTGGAAAATGTGCGAGAGAGGGAGAGAGAGAGAGAGAGAAGGAGAGAGAGACAGACAAACAGAGAGACAGACAGACAAACAGAGAGACAGACAGACAAATAGAGAGACAGACAGACAGACAAATAGAGAAACAGACAGACAAACAGAGAGACAGACAGACAAACAGAGAGACAGACAGACAAACAGAGAGACAGACAGACAAACAGAGAGGCAGACAGACAAACAGAGAGACAGACAGACAAACAGAGAGACAGACAGACAAATAGAGAGAGAGAGAGACAGACAAATAGAGAGACAGACAAACAGAGAGACAGACAGACAAACAGAGAGACAGACAGACAGAGACAGAAGAAAATTGAGAGACAGACAGAGGGAGGGAGAAATGAAAAGTGTTGTTAGAAAGAGCAAAGAAATTGAGTTAAGTTGTATGAGGAAGCGAGAGAGACAAGACCAGAACTATTTTGAGAGAGAGAGAGAGAGAGAGAGAGAGAGAGAGAGAGAGATGCTGAATAGATGATACGTCAAAAAGAGTGAGAGGGAAACACTCAGGAACAGAGAGAGAGACAGACAGACAGCTGTAGAGAGAGAGAGACAGACAGACAGCTGTAGAGAGAGAGAGAGAGAGAAGCAGAAGAAGAGGAGGGAGCAGGTGGGGAAAAGTGATGGATAGACCACAACTTTTAGAAATTGCGAGAGAAGCAGAGAAGGAGGGGGTAAGAGAGGAGAGAAAACATACTATAGACAGAATAGATAAAAAGAGAGTGAGGAGAGACAGAGTGGGGAGAGAGAAGATAGAAGTGAAGTAAAATAATTATTAAAGGAAGCTTGCAAGTATGTTTCAATAATTTTTGCTCAAGTTTCAAGACATCTTCCATATTGTTGCTACTGCTGTTGGTGGGATTCTTTTACTGGTGATGAGGATAGTGATGCATAAGAACAAGATCCAATTATTATTATTATTATTATTATTATTATTATTATTATTATTATTATTATTATTATTATTATTATTATTATTATTATTATTATTATTATTTCTCTGTATATATGTATAT
>NC_068983.1:151291445-151296696 GCF_001194135.2 Octopus bimaculoides | reverse complement strand
TATATATATATATATATATATATATATATATATATATATATATATATATATATATATTGACATAATTAATTCGTTGTTCTGAGTAATGTAGAGTTTGTATGCTCTTAACTTGAAATGAGTTTTCGATTCTTGGCTAACGCTATCTCAAAAAATTTCTACACCGAGCACAAAATAGACCATTTGGAAAAATCACGATGCGGGCTATAATGTCATACCACTTCTTTCAAATAATTGGCTTTTGAAGGCAACGATGGCGCCTCAAAACTGCAGTTCGACCTGCTACAAACTGCAGTTAAATTTCCACTAACCAAACCCAACTGTTTTAAACAGGGAAAGGTTAATGGGATAGCGTACCTCATTGATGAACGAAAGATCTGTAATGGTTAAAACCGGAGTGTTTCTGATCATAGCCCAGTTCTATCAGGGCCGACTTGGAATAAAGAGCAATAGGGATAACAATTTGTTTTGTACCTAACTAATGAAACCATAGCTGCTAAAAATAACAGTCAAATCGCTCTTAAATCAAACATAAAGAAAGATGTGTGTGTACTCATGATAGGAATGTTTTTGATCGTAACATTGTTCCTTGCTTCATTAGGGCTGATCTGGTGTTAAGCAACAATACCAAAAGCTGTAAATCATAATAATTTTTCTATTTTTCCACCACAACCGCACTCGCAAGCGAGTTTGACCATATTAGCATATACCGTGCGATCACTCTCTCTTTTAGGTGTTTGCTGTTGCGAACAGACATACAGAGATACTTGAGACCCTAAACCTTATTCCAGCGGAATAGTCATATCACAGCTGGGGTAGGAGAGAGCTGACACCCATTTCAACTGAGTAGGCTAGAGCAACGTTAAATGAAGTATTTGTCGCCAGCTCACGAATCGAGTGAAGTTGGGAAAATATTGTACAGTGTTGTTACAGCTCTTTAGTTTCTGTGTTCAAATCCAAATCGATATTAGCTTTATCTTTCACCCTTCCATGGCCATTTAGCCATTTCTCCTCAGACTGGAAAAATAATGAACAACCTTAATCAATTTTCGAACCTTATTGGGTTCTCATCAGAGGCGTCTATATCATTCTGACAGTCTCCAGAGAAAGAAGCAGCCAAACTGTTTATATACTCAATAAATGCAGCAGTTACTCTATGAAGGAGGAGACAGACAGACAGACAGACAGACAGACAGACAGACAGACAGACAGACAGACAGACAGACAGACAGACAGGCTGAGAGAGGTAGAGATTGAGAGTTTTCACGTGACACGCTTCATGTCGCATTATATTGCTGGAACTTTCTGTTTCGAAACCCTTGAGTTTCACGTCTCTAGTTAGACAAAATCTGAGCGACTTAAGTCTTTAGGAGTCGGCAAAGCTGTGTGAGCTTTTCCGGGTTTGAGTATGTGCATGGATTTATGTATGTGTGTGTGTGTGTGTGTGTACGTACATGGTTTTACATTACTGTGGGTGTTTGGAACTAAGTATGTGTGTGTAATTGAGTGTTTAGATGGATTTACGTTGTCTATGGAACTGTGCACAAGTTTCCGTCTATATTATATAGAAGCAGGGAGGATGCGTGTGGTTGTCTGCGTGTATGCATTGGTTTAAGTATGTATGTCCATGGGGTTGCGTGTGTTATTGTGATTCTTCCATCACCATACAGTTTGATCTCGTGTGTATTTGTGAAGTGTATGTATTCTTTGTACGTGTTCGGTCAACGCATGCATGGTTTCCCGACTGTTTCTGCATCTTCGCTTCTCGTTCAAAATATTTAATAAGATGAATAAAAGTGAAACATAAGACGCTTTGCGGTCTGATAATAATGACAAGGCTAGAGATGGGAGGTAACAGCAGAATGTGAGAGAGAAAATAAGAGCAAGAGAGGATGGGATGTGAGAACGAGAGAATAGAAACTGTGCTGTGGATACAGAGAAACAGTATGGTACAGCGGAGAGAGAGAGAGAAAGGGGAGGTTGTTAAAGAGAAAGAAAATAAGGTAGAAAGAAAGAGAAAAGAGATAAACAATGTGACCTTGCGAGAGAAAGAGGTGGGAAAAGAAATGAGGAAGATAAAAATAGTGGTAATAGTGCGGTGGGGGAATACAAAATGCCTTGAGAGATCTAAAATGGGAAAAGAGAAAAAGCACAAGAAGGGAAGTGGAAAATATTGGATGAAAAAAGAAGAAACGCATGCACTTGTGCATGTAATTAAAATAAAACAGAATTATATAAACATATACATACACAAATTAATTTATATTATTGAATGTAAAGAAGATTGAATGAGACAAACGAAAATATAAACAATTCATCAACAATATGTACAGGATTCTAATAATAGACATATTCCACTTAGTGCACATTTTAGAATATTCTACAACAAACAAATCATTTAATAAATTCGCAAATAAAGACGAATTATTATTATTATTGAGTGAGAGAGCCTTGCATACCATCAAAGTGACACGAGGGTAAAATATATGAAGCCCATTATACCCATCATGACTACCCGTCTGATAAGGGTACACCAGGCACGTGCATCACGACCATATGTGCGTGACATGGTGATCTCATATCAAGATAAACAGCGCATGACCTCGCAGGTGGAGCCCAGTTAGAATTAGTCGAGTAGCCCATCCCGCTCAGAAAGTCCCTGGATAAGGTTTGTTTAAGGATGTTGAGCAAAACACCCATGTTTCCAAAGCTGAATTATTCAAACCCCAAAGAATTCCTCTCAACACATGGCTATGATGCTCCCCCACTGCCTCTGCTCGTGATCAGAGATGCACATATCGTCAGCCACCAAGGGACATGCTCAACTGGTTAAGATCAAACAACTGACAAGCAAATCTGTGGTATTAAGCAGAATATTTGCTGTAGCCTATTTTTTATACCAAGACAAAACAATGTACATGATAACACCTCCAATCAATTAAGATCAGAAGCCATGAGAGCCACTGCCTTGTACTGCATCCAAACTCATTGGAAAAAATCCGCACAGAGTGGACTAGACTGTCCAATTCTGCCTCACTTTGTGAACAACTTCATGAATAGCAAGTGGTTCAGTTTCCCTTACCTTTCCCTGGTCATACTCCAACTTTGTTTTCTGTCGTATTTCACTCAAGGGATCATTCCCAGCACAAAGATCAGTGGGACACACTGTCCCCCTGGAGAATTCCTCTCTTGATTTTCACCTCTCCGAATACATGATTCCTTACCGTCAATTCCGTTCTCCACCAGAGCTGATCCTTCGTTCTCCGGATCCTCCTTCAGCACCCTTATTGTTCGATAGGTAGCAGCCCACATTTTTCTAAGTATCTACACAGTTCAACGACCAAAGCGCCTGTCATTAGTTTTCACATTCGGGGAAGACACGTTATTGGTCGAAAGATGATGGCAACATTTCCCTTTTCAGGATCCTTGGCACATAACAACGCCTTTCTCTTTGTCATCCAGCTGGGTACTGCACCCTTCTGCAAGCACTCATCTAGCTGTTTTGCTATCCTATCCTATCTATCTATCTATCTATCTATCTATCTATCTATCTATCTATCTATCTATCTATATATCTATCTATCTATTAATATTATAATTATTATTATTATTATTATTATTATTATTATTATTATTATTATTATTATTATTATTATTATTATTATTATTATTATTATTATTATTATTATTATTATTATTATTATTATTATTATTATTATTATTATTATTCAGTAGTTTTATTTTTATAACGTGCTTTCACTTCACTACCGAGCGCAGCTCTGTGTGCCTTGGGTATGTGCAGTGGTTTGCTGTGATGCTCTTATGGTTACTGTATTGAAAGTGTTTTGCGTAGGATGTGTGCAGTGCCCAGTAGTGCAATTTTCTGTATGTTATATATATTTGTAAGTCCTGGTGTTTTTGTTATGTATTTGTCTGAATTTATTATTATTATTATTATTATTATTATTATTATTATTATTATTATTATTATTATTTCTTTTTCAGATGACGGTCGGTCGGAGATTGACAATTCACTAGTGGTCAGTATGGAGATCAACGGTATCATGTACCAGGGCGTCTTGTTTGCTCAACAGCCACGACGGATTTAGCCCAAGACTACGTCTGTAATATCACCCTCCGCGGCTCAGGATCAATCAATAAAAACAGTTATAAAAGACACATCACAATTGTAATAAGCAGCAACAAAAGCAAGACAACAATAAACATAAAGAACAGTAACAACAAAAATAAAAACTAAAACTATAAAAGTAAAGAACTGAAAATAATACAACAAAAAAAAACAACAAAGGAAAGCAAAAGAACTACCTAGTTGTTTTTCACACATTTGCACTTCGTCAGACTCGACTCTCATTCAGAGACTTGGTGCTGCAATTTGAGCTACAGCGCCTGCTATGTTGTTGCTAGTGTTATCTCATACACACATATACCATGTGCACACAGACACATATATACATAAACAGACACTGACACATACACATATCAAAATATATAAAAGCAACGGCGCATATGTCGAAATTTGTGAACGATAATAAAGGATGTGACAATGAAACGCAAAAAAAAAAAATCCAAAACAAAAAGACAACCAAAATAATAAAGAAACCAAACGAACATACAAACTGAGGCGATGACAATGATTATTATTATTATTATTATTATTATTATTATTATTATTATTATTATTATTATTATTATTATTATTATTCATGATTTGAGATATTCATCAGAAATTTCCATACGTAAAAACAAGGATTAATATACGTCTTGGACAAAAGGAAAAGATGATAAAAAAAGAAACAATAAAAACATTGCATAGAAGTGTTTGAAGGTCATCAAAGATGTTCCTCGATTAAATTCATTACAGTTATTAATTATTTTGACGGGTTCCAGTGGCAGAGGCGGTGTAAAGAGAGAAGCTGAATAAAATGCCTTGTGGTATTTAATGTCTTCCCTTTACGTTCTCTGTCCAAATCCCTCAAAGTCGACTTGGCTTCTCATTTTTCTGGGAGGCTTCGATAAAAAAAATATTGCAACAGTTAAATACTGGGTCGACTTATTTACCATCATCCCACCCCAAATTTGTGGCTTTGTGCCTAAGTTAGAAACCATGATCATCATTATTGCTTTTATTATTATTATTATTATTATTATTATTATTATTATTATTATTATTATTATTATTATTATTACAATGACAGTAGAAACAATAACAATTTCAATTATGTGAATGGATTTT
>NC_068983.1:151288619-151291274 GCF_001194135.2 Octopus bimaculoides | reverse complement strand
TATATATATATATATATATATATATATATATATATATATATATATTCAGTGAAGCAATTTCTCTTCAGTACTTTGGAGAAGAAAACTAAACTGTAACAGGCAAAGGCTGGAACATGAACTGTGCACACTTGATAGAACATAAAACAATTGAACAGAACGAATTCAATGCAGACATACGTGCACACATACACATACATACACACATGCATACACACACACATGCACACGCACACACAAACACGCTCGCACACATGCATATACATACAAAATATTTTTTAAAAATGTGAAAAAATATATATGTTCAAGCGATATAAACACTTAAACACCCCGCATCTTCCCCTCTCTCTATTTCTTTCTCTTTCTCTTTCTCTTTCTCTTTCTCTCTCTCTTACCGCTATTTCTCTCACAACTGACTGACCCAAATTGGTACTGAGATTCAAATTCAATCTAAGACAGAAACTCAGTCTTACATTCAAACTGAAAACTAAAATTCACGCTCAATTTCACACTCAAATTGAAACTGAAACTAAAAACTCAAGCTGAAATTCAAACTCAAACTCACAACCTCACTCACTCATTTACTTACATATTTACTTAATTAAAACCATCCACCACTCACCCTCTTTTAATTTTTCTGTATTCTTACATTTCTCCCCAAATATCTTATTTTTGCTTGCATATCATTATAGGCTGAAGAACAAGATAAACATCATCAATAACATATGAAAAAAAATACAAAAAATAAAGCTATGCATAGTTGCACAGACGCACAAGAAAACAACATATCCGCATACTTGCACTCATACACACCTACAAATAATCCACATACAAAACCAACACCACCACAAGCAAGAAGAGACAGTTAATTATATATGTACTGAAAAAAAAAAAAACAATTATTCATACCTTTTTGTCTTCATACGTACGCATGTTGTTTTATTTTATTTTTAATTTTTTTTACACAAATAAAATTATTAACAAATATACGTAGAATACGTATTGCATGAATATTAAAAAACGCAAAAAAAAAAGATCAACACAAACATTATTATTAACACTTATTAATTAATTAATATTTTTTGCTTATGACTTTTTAAAAATTGATAGTCAAAGGAGGAAGATCAACACCCACTAAGTTTTGTAGGAGCTCAAGATTCAGAAGGCAAACCATGTTGAATGAATAGTGAGTTAGATCACGAGTTTGCTGAAATATTGTTCTGGGTTCAGTCCCACTGTGTGGCATCTTGGGCAAGTGTCTTCTACTGTAGCCTCGGGCCAATTTGGTAGACGGAAACGGAAAGAAGCCCGTCGTGTATATGTATATGTACATATATGTGTTTGTGTGTCTGTGTTTGTCCCTCCAATATCGCTTGAAAACCGATGCTGGTGTGTTTACGTCCCCGTAACTTAGCGGTTCGGCAATAGTGACCGATAGAATAGGTACTAGGCTTACAAAGAATAAGTCCTGGGGTCGATTTGCTCGACTAAAGGTGGCGCCTTATGAAAAATTATCCTTAGCGATCCCTGGATTCTGCTAAAGATACCCACGAGCAATGCAGTGATGAGAAACCAGGTAACCAATGAAATTTATAAATCATGGATGACCGATTAAGTCTACCGCTCCAGGATGAAATCGTTCCACATTAGATCGTTACTTTTAGTATCACATCGAATGAGGCAAATTTACTACTTTCTCTTTTACTTTTACTGGCTTCAGTCATTTGACTGTGGCCATGCTGGAGCACCACCTTTAGTCGAGCAAATCGACCCCAGGACTTATTCTTTGTAAGCCTAGTACCTATTCTATCGGTCACTATTGCCGAACCGCTAGGTTACGGGGACGTAAACACACCAGCATCGGTTTTCAAGCGATATTGGAGGGACAAACACAGACACACAAACACATATATGTACATATACATATACACGACGGGCTTCTTTCTGTTTCCGTCTACCAAATTGGCCCGAGGCTATAGTAGAAGACACTTGCCCAAGATGCCACACAGTGGGACTGAACCCAGAACAATATGGTTGGTTAGCAAGCTACTTACCACACAGCCACTCCTGCGCTTATGGAGAAATCTTTCAAAATAATTATTCAAAGATAACATATGGTAGTCATTGCTATGGCCTATGCCTATAAACTTTTGGCCAGCACTGAATGAAAAATAGACGTGGAAACAAAATCGTTTTTATATACAATGTTTTGTGGTCAGAAAATGAGCCGTCAGTTGAACTCGAATCTGTCTTGTGTTGGGATTTAGTCTAAGGTTATGTATTCTGTTTAATTCTGCACGGAGATACTTGTGAATGTGCTGTTACTGAGAGTTTATGAAAATGGGATAGACTACTGAGCATATATAACACATTTTGACATTGATGCGTCAACAGTTTCCTTATATGCATAAGTTTTGTTTACACCTGTCCATACAAACAACGTTGACTAAAATCTTTCATTATAATTTATAGTATACTGTAGCATTAAAACTATGTATTAATGGTATATTAAAGAGATTTCTAGCTAGAAGGACAGACAGACAGACAGACAGACAGATAGATAGATAGATAGATAGGTAGATAGATAGATAGATATGTTTCTTTATTAGCCACACAGGGCTCAACACAGAGGGGACAAAATACAAATGTAGAGTTTTT
>NC_068983.1:151284284-151288066 GCF_001194135.2 Octopus bimaculoides | reverse complement strand
AAGTACGATAAATACAGCTCTTCCTTCCCGTTTAAAGGAAGAAGGCGTGACGATATTGACGATAGACTCGGTTGATAAACCGACTCGTCCCACACGCGACAGCAGTCGTTCGACATAAGCCCACAGCTCCGAAATGGTTGGACACTGCACGAGTGCGTGCGGAACGGTTCGTCGCTCTGACCGCATCTCGGGCAGGTCGGCCCCGCATTTCGCGAGCCGTGTCTATAGAGCTTATCCCGAACGGGTAGCGCTTCTCGGTAGCACTGCCAGGCCAGGGATCTCTGGAAGTTGTCCATAGGTCCCGGCCCGAAAGTCGTCCTGAACAGGCGGATCAGGTATTCCTCGTCGACGCCCAGGTTCGCCCCGAGATCGTCGTAACCCAGTTGAGGTTCATGCAATTTCAGTTGTAACGACCATTATTTATTGTGGAAAGTACTTACTTTATATTTATCTTCTATACAAAATAATTTTTATGACTAAATCTATACCATTCTGATTGTCACGATGTTCGTGTGTTCGATTACTATACTTCAAACAGCCTTGAGTATCAAACGAATTCAAAGATTCAAAGACATAATCGAAATGTCTAATATAATCTTTTTTACTCTAGGCACAAGGCCCGAAATTTTGGGGGTGGGGTCCAGTCGATTAGATCGACACCAGTACGCAACTGGTACTTAATTTATCGACCCCGAAAGGGTGAAAGGCAAAGTCGACCTCGGCGGAATTTGAACTCAGAACGTAAAGACAGACGAAATACCGCCAAGCCCGGCGTGCTAACGTTTCTGCCAGCTCGCAGCCAAGAAATATTTAATATAATGAAACAAGTTTGTGTTACGTATTCAATAAACTTAACTATGGAAAGAAACCGAGGACATGATCGAAGCATATAATTAAACTATAATGAAACAAGATTATGTGTAATGTTTTAAATAGCCATGTGTATGGAAACAAATCGAAGGTATGATTGAAATCTTCAATAAAATTGAATAAGAGTTAAGCTTTAATCACACTGAAGAATAGAAGGAAATCGAAGACATAAACGAAATCTTTAATATAACGAGATACTGTATAAGTATACAACACTTATACAGTGAAAATGAAGAAAATACGATTATAAAATATGGAATCTTCATGAATTATTATAACTCTTCCAAAAGAGGCTAAGTTGGCAGAAGTGACTTAGATTAAAAAAAAACAATTACGTTACTGAGGCTTGTGACTGAAACATTAGAAAACTAGTGTCCGTTAGCTTGGCAACAACAGAATAAATTGAGAAAAGGGTGATGAAAAATATATTAAAATTTTGTCTGAAGTAAAAGTCTAACAGAGGTCTTGCCTTTGAACAGAGAGTATAAGTGTTGCCTTTTGTCGCTGGTGAAAATAACAGTCCGAAAGGTTAGTTGTTCTGCAAATCGACATCCCACCTATTCACATCTATAGTATTCAGTTTCACTTCTCAGTATTTTCAGTTCAAATCTACAAGGTTAAGTTTTGTCTTCCTGTGATTAATACAACAGGTATCCATAGTACATTACGATCAAATAAATCGAACCTAAAGATAACGGTTTTGTCGTATTAGATATTTAAATACGATTTTGAATTACCAAGCTCGGTACAGTATCAAACAAATGACTTTGATTTGAAAAACAATTACAATTAGTTAAAATACACTGGTTCACATACAAACACAGTTGTGCAAAAACAAACGCGCGCGCACGCGCACACGCACACTCCCACACACACACACACACACACACACACATACATTGTTTCGAGTGAGATTAAATAGATAACTTTAGAAACTAAGTATGCATTTACATGGAAATTATTAGAGATCTTGGGATCAGGTAGTAGCCTAGCATTATGAATGCCAATATGGATGCGTAACATCTTTCAGCGACAAATATAAGTATTGTACTCCAACACGTTCCCCATCAATTTCAGGTCATCAAACTTATCATTATATACATGTATATATATATATATATATATATATATATATATATATACAGAGAATTCGCAAAAAAAAAAACAGCAGACGAAGATAGGTGGTGTAGAAAACAAATATATGTATTAGTATAACGCTCGGGAATTGAAAAAGTCTTTAACGTTTCAACGCTACGCTCTTCCACACACACACACACACACACACACACACACACACACACACACACACACACACACATATATATATATATATATGTGTGTGTGTGTATGTATGTATGTATGTATGTATTGTGAATGTACGTATGTATGAATGTATGTATATGTATATATATACATACATATGTGGATATATATATATATGTATATACCTGGATATATATGGATATACTTGTGTGTATATATGTGTGTGTAGGATGGAAAATAAATAAAAGCGGGTCAGATTATGACATATATTTGTAGAGTATGTAGAGTAAACGGATGCATAAAGGAGTATAAGACACAAGAAATCAGCAAAAGTTCCGTTAATGGAAATTCATAATTGTTGACATCGACGCTTGTAGACTCTAGGAGGAGGCGCAAGGTAAGTATTACTGACATGAGATTATTGACGAGGACGTTACCACAGATAAAAACATCGAGTTAAAAGAGATGAAGATCGGTATGCAGAGTGTACCTTACAGCTGTTTCAAGAATATTCGTATAATTGGCGCATTTTCATTCATGCCGCCGATATCCAACATTTTGGTGGCAACCTATTCTATCTTACTTAGGAAAATGTATTGAAGCCCGATGGGACATGAATTTAAATCATGTGTGTGTGTGTGCGCGCGTGTGTGTGTGTGCGTGCGCGCGTGTGTGTGTGTGTGTGCGCGCGCATTTATCTGTGTATATACTATGTAAAGATATATATATATATATATATATATATATATATATATATATATATATATATATATATATATATGTATATATACATACAGACACGTACACGCACACACACATATATATATATGTATATAATTGTTAAAGAGGACAACAAACGTTAAGGCAAGAAAAACATCTCAAGTAATATACGTTTTTATTATTGGAAAAATAATAATGAGATGTTTGTCTCGCCTTAACGTTTGTAGACCTCTTTAACAATTATATATCCACTATATCGGAAACCTACAATGGCTCCATAACTACCGTCTCGGCTATAAACTTGGAGCCCTCGTAATCCGTTACAGCACTTACCTAGTGTACCTAGTCGTTTAGATTACCACATAAAATATCATAAATATATGTGTGTGTGTGTTAGTATGTGCATTTATGTATGTGTGTGTATGCGTGTGTAAGTGGAATACCCGCAGAATAGAGCGGTTGACTTGAAAAAACAGACTATGTCAAGCAAACATTATGTTATGAATTTATTCCATTCCCAAATAAAATGCGAAAGTTTTGACAGACAGATGCTCCAATTGTTGTGTTAATATGTAAGCACGGGCGGGCATGAGTGAGTTATATGATATATATTCTCTACATGTATGCAAAATGTATAAACTTAGATACTTAGATAAGATTCAACCAGAAGCAGCCCAGATCATGTCTAACTTAATAACACCATGTGTGTGCGTGTGTTTGTATATAATGTTACGACCTGGTGGCCATAACCCGAATTTACACAACCAACAATGATGAGATGAACCTAAACGAACAACACATCATGAAATTTTTTTTAGTTAAGGAATGAAGTAGATAAGAATCCAGGCTACATATGTTTCATAGCAAGCGGAATCTCAGAAGCGGTAAATATCCAAGCGAGGTGTATACCGCAGGCTACTCTTCAGACC
>NC_068983.1:151280119-151281309 GCF_001194135.2 Octopus bimaculoides | reverse complement strand
TATATATATATATATATATATATATATATATGCTTTTTTGTCTTTGTATACACATATATACACATGTAATACATACATACATATACTAGATCACGTGATTTCGCAGTGTCTTGTACTCCTCAGAAGTAGACATCTGCCACCAACGTAAGAGCCGATTGTCTTTGTTATAGAATCTCACTTTGTTTTCAGGCACCGATGGAGCAAATATCCAGGTGGCTTACTATAAAAGAATTAATAGTGACAGAAGCAGTATTAATACCATAAGGCAACTTTTATGGCTAACTTAACGGGTGTCTTTTGTCAGAACACTGAGTACTGCGATAGTTATCATGAGGAGACCTCTCACATGGACTCATGGTACATAAAAGCACTCATATTTATATCATTGATGGACACACACACACACACATTCACAGTCACGCGTGTGTATACACAAATCGTTGCTGGGCCGTAGCTTTATCCCTAGGGAATAATTTTCTTCGTGACACCGCTCTAAGCTTAAATGATTGAAAAGAAATACGGGAAGTCAGTAGAAAAATAGTGATGTCTGTATAATGAAGAAATATGCGATATAGACATGCTCGTTAAAACAAGCTATTAGTAATATGCAAAAACAAAAAGTGAAGAAAAACAAGCAACCACAACGCAAACAGTAAAAAAAAGAGACTAATATCCTCTCACGTGTGGAGTCTCCGCGTGAGGGCTTTTTTCGTGTATACTCTAAGCTAATGAATATTCCGTGTGAAGCCAAGAACGTCAGATTTCCGTTTCGCTTGCAATATATATTTGTATTTGTCAAGAAAAACTATTGTTTTTACACTAAGTAAATATAATTGGCATGTAGTTCTTTAATTATTTAGTTAACAGAAACTCTTGTATGTTTTAACAAAGTTCATACCTTGTTTATATCAGGTTCTTGTTTATCTTTTACCTTTTACTTGTTTCAGTCATTAAAATGCGGCCATCCTGAGGTACTGCCTTGAAAATTTTTTAGACGAATGAAATTACCCCAGTACTTAATTATTTTTTAAGCCTGATACTTTTTCTATTGGACTCTTTTGCCGAAATACTAAGTTAAGGAGATGTAAACAGACCACCACAGGTTGTGGAGGACGAACACAAAGATATATATATATAGATATATATATACGGCAAGTATATATACACAAAGACATATATATATATATATA
>NC_068983.1:151277776-151280066 GCF_001194135.2 Octopus bimaculoides | reverse complement strand
TATATACGGCAGGTTTGTTTCAGCTTTCGTCCGCCAAATCTACTCATAAGGCATTGTGCGACCCGAGGCTATAGTAGAAAACACTTGCTAATGGAACCACGTGGTTAGAATGAATCTAAAACCGTGAGGTTGTGAAGGAAACTGTTTGCTACTAAGTTACGTCTGCGCCTATTTTGACAACTGTGTATATTACTTAGTACTCTGTTAGGCGACTCAGTGAGCTGGTATATATTGCCTTTTACAAGGTGAATATAAACGCATTCAACTGAAATAACTTTGATCAAAAAAGAACCTTCGTTTTGGGTGGAGTAGGAAAAGCAATCTTATTTCAAATTTAAAACTGCTTTCGCTTTTTTTCACGTCTGTATAATTTATGAGATCATAACTATTTGAAATATTTTGTATTTTTCAAGGTATTTGCTTAGTATATTTCCATTTAATCATTATACACCGTAGCTGTAAAAATAATCCAGAACAATTTTGCTATGTTTTACAACTGGTACTTTTACAACATAGATACGACATGCTATCGCAAAGGATCATATGAACACTTAACATATATATGGTTGTTTCGTAGGTGACAATGACAATCAGTGATATTACATCGAACTTCCTTAACTGGAGGAAATTGACCATATGATTGATTGAACTAAATTAGTTTGTCAATGTCTTAACATGTCTTAACTGTAATCTTAACATGGAGCGAACAAAGAGATCAGTATTCTAACTATTATTTTCGTGTTGTTAACATAACTGAACTTTTCGCATCACGTAGACCAGTCCAACAAGTTAGAGCAATGCATATTTCTTCTCCCTTTATAAACTACTCTCGTAGACGATGAAATGAACGGTGAAGGTAGCGTAAGTAGCGGAGGAGTGGCAACCACAGATTCTGAATATCTATCCGAGGAAACTATGGAGACAAAGTTTCTTACACTATATATATATATATATATATATATATATATATATATATATATATATATATATATATATATATATATATATAGAGAGAGAGAGAGAGAGAGAGAGAGAGAGAGAGAGCTTCTTGCTTCAAAACTGTAAGAAGGGAGTTGCTATCAAAATAAAAATCTGAGTAGCATGCTTCAAAGTAATTGGTCTACTCTATTACTGTAATAGTATCTGTGACTATTCACAATCTTGTTTCAGGTACATGTAGCATCTAAGTTATTACAAAGAAGCTTGAAATAATAAATACAAAAACCTTACAATTTTAGTGAACATTCTTTTCCCCCGTGACGTATGATAACATGAATTACATACACTACAAGGAGGCAAGCTGGCAGAAACGTTAGCACGGCGGGCGAAATGCTTAGCGATATTTCGTCTCTCTTCACGTTCTGAGTTCAAATTCCCGTGAGGTCGACTTTGCCTTTCATCCTTCAGGGGTCGATAAAATAAGTACCAGTTGTGTACTGGAGTCGATCTAATCGACTAGCCCCCTCCTCGCCCCAACAATTTCGGGCCTGGTGCCGAGAGTAGAAGAGAATTGTATTTACTACTGTTCGTCAGTGCAATCTCTGAAGAGATCGTCTCAAAATCTTTGATATGTTGTTGACTGATTTTTTTCAAATGTTGCTGCTTGTCATGTCCTCAGGATTTTGTGATACCACAACTGAATATATTCAAACGTATCTGACCACTAAGATCAACATATATCCTACGAATGAAGAGTGTCTAGTCCATCCTCTCAATTAATACCAAGGAGATATTTCTGCCACCTCTCCATATTAAACTTGGTTAAATAATATAATTGTCTGGAAATAATGAATGAAGTCAATCTAAATGGATTTCAGTACTAAATGTTAGGCAACAAATTAAAAAAGAGATATGTGTGGTCAAAAATCAAAGAGGTTCGAAAAGACATCGGACTTGAAAAACAACCCACACCCCACTACCGTCATACACTGCAATTAAAAATGAGAGGAGTCTTAAAATTTTTATATAAAATCTTTATGGGAAATAAATACCCTGCATATAGAAAATTAATTTAAAGCTTTATATTCTTTTATTCTTTCACTTGTTTCAGTCATTTGAATGCGGCCATGCTGGAGCACCGACTTTAGTCGAGGAAATCGACCCCCTTTGTAAGCCTAGTACTTATTCTATCAGGATCTCTTTTGCCCAACTGCTAAGTTACGGGGACGTAAATACACCAACATCGGTTGTTAAGCGATGTTGGAGGGACAAACACAGATACACAAACATACACACACACACACACACACACACATATATATATATATATATATATATATATATATATATA
>NC_068983.1:151272097-151277766 GCF_001194135.2 Octopus bimaculoides | reverse complement strand
ATATATATATATGTGTGTGTGCTGGGCTTCTTTCAGTTTCCGTCTACCAAATCCACTCACAAGGTTTTGATCGGCCCGAGGCTGTAGTAGAAGACACTTGCCCAAGGTGCCATGCAGTGGGACTGAACCCGAAACCATGTGGTTGGTAAGCAAGCTACTTACCACACAGCCACTCTTCTTTATAAAGAAATACACTATCGAGTTTCGTTAACGATACACCTTCTAAACTGCTATCTAGATATCTTTCCAGAATATTTAGGTACGGTAAACGACGAGCCAGAAAAATGATTCCAAGTTAGTCAAACAATAAAAACTCAAAACTTGTGAAATCCTGTAATAAAATAATTTTGAAATTAAATAATTAAGAATTAATGAAATATATGCAGTGCTTCTGTTCAAGCAATAACCAAATTTTGTATAAAAAAGGATTATTTTATAATTATTGGATAAACCTGTAACAAATATAACTTTCATATTTCGAAATCTAGATGTGCAAGCGAAAAACAAAAGACAGGCTTGAATCAACGTCTGACACGTATTCAGAAACAGGCAAAAATTTAATTAACTATATTTTGTAGACTAGTATTTTTATTTTTTATTGTTGAATCTAGAGGAAAAGGTAGTGTCCATGACCTTTGTATGTTCTCTGAGACCGCTGAGCTACATTTAAATTGTTGCAGGTCAATTCCTGGTGGAAAGTGATGAGCAAGAAGATTCCAAACGGTGAATGTTCTTGAAAGGAAAGACTGGGCAGAGTAGTTAGTGTAGGGCAGAGAGAAAGAGAGAAAAAGAGTTGGACGCAACAGGAGTGGTGAGATGTAATGACCAGAGTGAATCTGTGGTGTCTAAGTGGAGAATGTATGAGACCAGCCACATCCGAGGAACTGGTTTCACTATATTAGCGGCTAGAAAGTTAGACAGGAGGCAGTACAACTGTGGACCAGAGGCTGCAATGTGCCAGGTTGTAATTTAATACTAATTAGTATATTTTGCGATAAACAAGTTACTGATTCACAGATTCGAGTTCAGTTTCTGGATTTTATATAAAAAGAAGTTATTGGTTTCGCCTTTTGTCAAAATATCAATATATTTCAGGATAGCCTGCCTAGCAACTATAAATTAGGAGTAATTGAAGGTCTGGTGGATGGGTCGTGAGTTCGAAAAAGTCTGAATAACCAGTTCAGAGCATTTCCTTTCCTTTAAGCCAATAATCTGCTGGTGTATACATTTCCTAAATAAAGATTCTTCGTACTTAGTAATAAAAAAAAAAAAAATTGAAGATAAAATAAAGCAAACAATGTGTTGTTAGCAAGAAATCATGAAATCAGCTGTATGGCTAGAAGTTCAAACTCCAGACAAGAGCTTTAACGATAAAAGGCGGTAAAAAACACAAAACACAACTGACAAGAAATATTTTTGTTGTTTATTTTTCAGATTTTATTTTTACGCTGAAATGGGGCTAAATTCTTAATCAGAGTTAAAACAGCTTTCAGTAATGTTAACGAGATGTAGTACATTTACGGTTGATTATTTCCTCTTAACACAAACCATTCTTTCGTTAAATTGAATTAGTGTCTCTTTTCTTACATGAAAGTCACAGCTGACAGAAATGCTGCCAGATTTACTGAACTGCCGGTTCAAAGAATTGCTCTACAGCTCGCATCCCATCAGTGAGACTATTCAAATATTCTTCACTGTGAGACCCAGTTAATTCCTGTGCCAATGCTAACAGTTTCTAGGTAACATAAACAGAAAGTAAATTGACTGAAATCACCCTCTGTGTGTGTATGTGTATATGTGTGTGTGTGTGTGTGTGTGTGTGTGTACGCGCGCACGCTTATCTGTATATATATATATATGCGTGTAAGCATATGCGCCCACGCGTACATACATACATACATTTATATACACATACATACATACATTCATATACACATACATACATATATTCATATACACATACATACATATGCGTATGTATGTGTCTGTGTGTGCGAGTATGTATGTATGTATGTATGTATGTATGCATGTAATAAGTTTGACAGCTGTCTGTTCAAGAAACAATGGAGTTTAAATGACTGATTGGTTAAGACTTTTGTTGCAACACCCACTGTTAACGCACAACTCAGTCCTGAAAGCGGTACGCCTTGTAGTAGCTTTTATAACGCTGGATTTATCACTCGTAACTTTTACATTCGGTGTTGTAGCTAATTTTCTTGCTGGTACCCAAATCACTTCTCCATCGCATCAGTCTGTACTAGGTGTAGGAAGATCCTGGTTGGCTCAGAAGTCGGTATCTTGGCCTTGTTAGTCTAATGCACATCAGTACAGAGTAGTAAGCTTTGCAATATTTTGATTACAGACTTAATCGGGAGACTGCTCTGTCCAATATTAAACCGCTTTCAAGGTTCCACATCAAATTTATTATGAGGTTTACGTCTTTGTTAATTAAAGGTGGACCAAGCAGCGTTGAATGAAATATGGGCATTTATATTCATATTTAACCTGTACCTGCGCGCATACTTAAGCATAGAAAGACATACGCTGCAGAAATCGTCTCGGTAGTTAAAAATCTCCTTATAGACAATATAGACAAAAACCTAGACAACATACTATTGAGCTATGAATGACATAATTGGACAACATACTATATTTTTCTACTCTAGGCATAAGGCCCGAAATTTTTAGGGAGAGGCCAGTCGATCAGATCGACCCCAATACGCAATTGGTACTTAATTTATCGACCCCGAAATGATGAGAGGCAAAGTCGACCTTGGCGGATTTTGAACTCAGAACATAAATATAGAAGAAATACCGCTAAGCATTTCTGCCAGCTCGCCGACTTGGACAGCATCCTATTGAGCTATGAATGACATCATTGGACCGTAAGACGCTTATATTTCTCTGCTGCTGTGCATCGTCCGCTACAGATATCAAGTCGCCCTTCAAAGCTGCTAATAACAGATTGATGACATATTGGAATAGCAAATGATACATTTTCTACGCGCACAAAGATTTTGAAGTTGGAATTAATTAATAGATGGCACACTAAACAGCGCTGAATGAAATATAGGCGTGTACAATCATATTTAACATGCTCGTGTACACTCAGTGTTGGAAATTGTTTCAAAAGAAAGCGTTATGGTATCCGTAGGTAGCGTCGCGCAACGGCGCAGAAACGTATACGCTCTTAGGTCCGATGAGATCATTCATCACCTACTGGTATAGTTTTCACGCATACTCTCTATAAGGCGTTTTTTCTCATGACAATTTCTACCGGAATATATTTTGCAATGTCCGAGTCTACGCCTGCAAGTTAAATACGATTGTAGACGCCTATAATACTTCTTTGTATTTGTCTTACATTGCAGTAAAACTCATGCTCCTATAACTTGTAATACGTGGCAGTAAGCCTTCAGATTTTAAAATTATTTTCTAGGTATATTGGTTCTCTGTAAGTTTTTGCCAAATCAACTGAGTTGAAATATCAAAAAGTGTGTCTCTACCTGGTCGTTCGACTTTTTACTCTTTTACTCTTTTTTACGTGTTTCAGTCATTCGACTGTGGCCATACTGGAGCACCGCCTTTAGTCGAGCAAATCGACCCCAGGACTTATTCTTTGTAAGCCTAGTACTTATTCTATCAGTCTGTTTTGCCGAACCGCTAATTTACGGGGACGTAAACACACCACCATCGGTTGCCTGGCGATGTTGGAGGGACAAACAGACACTCAAACATATACACACACACATACATATATATATATATATATATATATATATATATACATATATACGACGGGCTTCTTTCAGTTTCCGTCAACCAAATCCACTCACAAGGCTTTGGTCGGCCCGAGGCTATAGTAGAAGACACTTGCCCAAGGTGCCACACGTAGTGGGAATGAACACGGAACCATGTGGTTCGTAAGCAAGCTACTTACCACACAGCCACTCCTCCGCCTCTGTACATTCTAAACAAATCTTACATCCCTTGGTTGAAATACGGAGTCATTAGCTAATATTGTTCTTTATCTCCATACTCCTCTCACTCTCTCTCTCTCTCTCTCTCTCTCTCTCTCTCTCTCTCTCTCTCTCTCTCTCTCACGCGCACGCACACACAAACGCACAAACGACAAGGTATGTTACTGTTGGAATACTTCGACTCATTTGTCTGCTCAGTGTGGATCAAGCTAGAGCTATCAGCAGTAGCAGTAACACGCCATCTTAGAGCCATGAGCACATTGTAGTACCAGAGGTTAAATACGAACTATCAAATCTTCAGATGTTATTCTGGTAAATTACGATCTAAATCAATAAGATGAACAAATTGGAGAGGAATTTCAAACTCCTGGTAAGTCAAGACTGCGGGGTGGTTTCAATTCCTGTTTAAAAAAGTCCATTTGATTTCACTTATATCGTGGATTTACATGGATTAGATCTTGACACGAATAAATAATTGAGCGTTTTTCTTTTCTTTTTCGTTTTACTGTAGCGTAAATCTGCTTCTTGAGAGAAGTTCCGTTCTTTAAAGAAGAGAGAGAGAGAGAGAGAGAGAGAGAGAGAGAGAGAGAGACAAAGAAGGGGAGAAAGAGAGAAAGAGAGGGAGAGAGAGACATACCTAAAACTAGCTTCCGCCCTGTCCCTAATTTGAGTTTCCATTAATCACTTGACTAGACAACTGACTCTCACAGAAGAGAAGTGGATGGAATGTTGCCCGGATTCATCATGATATGAAATAAATAAGAATAGCAATATGCGTGTCGTGGAGAAAAATATGGTCGGTGTCAGATTAGAAGAAATGAGAGAGAGAGGGGGGGATAGGAGGAGGGGGCGGCGGGAGAGAAAGAGACATAGACATAGATCAAAGAGAGAAACAGTATGTATGCGAGTATTTGTGTGATATCATGTGTGTGTGTGTGTGTGTGTGTGTGTGTGTGAGTGAATGCTTGTCAAGGAGAGTGATAATGAGAATAAATGTATGTGAGAGAGTATGGGAGGGGGTTGAGGGATCATGTTTCTTAAATAACTAAACTGGAAAAAGATTTAGCCATTTGTTGGTTTCATTACATAGCCACCCCGCCTCTCTCTCTCTCTCTCTCTCTCTCTCTCTCTCTCTCTTTCTCTTTACCATTCTCACTCACTCTATGTTTATGTCTCTATCTCCACGTCTCAGTGTCTTGTCTAAGGTTATATATCGCTTTGACATATAACTCCGGGCATGTGTGTACACTCACACACGCACACTCACACACGCACGTACATGCACGCGCGCCATCACTTATATACATATTTACGCTACATACATTTAAACGCACCTACACATACACACATGCACGCTCACACACACACAGACATATATATATATACATTGATGAGTATGTGTAATTAGATTAATATACACACACACAAGCACACACACACATAGACACACATACACGCACACACACCCGCACACACACACTCACACACACACAGACACACACAAACACACACACACACATATATACATATATAGGTGCAGGAGCGGCTGTATGGTAAGAAGATTGCTTCGCTACCACAAGGATCCGGGTTCAGTCCCGCTGCATGGCACCTTCTGCAATTGTCATCTACTATGGCCTCGGCCCGACCAAATCCTTGTGACGGGATTTCGTAGACGGAAACTGAAAGAAG
>NC_068983.1:151268910-151270493 GCF_001194135.2 Octopus bimaculoides | reverse complement strand
ATATATATATACGCATATGTATATATGTTCATACATTGTATGCATATATAGAAATATTCATATCTATCTATCTATCTATCTATATATATATATATATATATATATATACCGACGGGAGAATTCATCAAATACGTGTGTGTGTGTGTGTGTGTGTGTGTGTGCTTACTTTTTATTTTGAAGGCAAGTCTGCTAATAAGAATATCAGAATAGTGGAAAATGGGAGTCTGTCACGTTTCCACATTTCTCAAAACCATTATTACCATTAGTGGAATAAAATGGCGTCTCCAACCGGGAATTGAACCCATTTCCTGGTCTCCGATTGCCAGTAGCTTAATTATGTCTTCAAGTTATACACAGCACTTTGATTTCGACTTTTGATTTGCCCAAACACCGCTCACTCGTTATATGCAAAAGGAAATGCTGAATAAACCGAGTAACAGACTGACTGCGTAACGTGGCTGGCTGGCTAGATTACACATTACGATATCAATATCAATTTCTGAATTATCTTATATCTATTTTCCTGTTGGCGTGCTTTCGTCTCAGAAGTTATCTTCACAATGAGATAAATTGAGTCAAGAGGAGAGTATTGGTACTAATCATGATAGAAAAGCCTTAAACGTCATTTATAGTGTTGATGTCTATGTGTGCGTGTATACATACATGCATGTATACATATATACATACATGCATACATGCATATATAAATATATGCGTCGGTGTCTTTATACATATAGGCTTACACACACATATATATACATTTGGATTTGCGTATATATATATATATATATATATATATATATATACACACACATACATACTTACATAGATACATAGACATATACATGTATATGTGTACATGTACAACGTGTCTGTTATATGACATATAATATACAAACGTACAAACATGTGTATGTGTGTGTTGAGAGAGAGAGAGAGAGAAGTGAGTAAAAAAAAAAGAAACAGAAAGAGATATAGAAAAAAAGAAAAGAAAGCAAGGTTTCAGAAAGCGAAAGACTCCACAAGAAATTTAAGCGATTTCTAATGATTAACCTATGGGAAATTCGTAATATAGCTAAATATCAGGAAATAATCCCTCTTTTAGATGGAAAGCATTATTACATTTCTTAATTGATCAGCAATAACTGATTACAGCGTCATTCGGTATTGCCAAGAGGAAGACTTCTGAGAAGCGCATATAACAAAATCGTAAATGGTGTAATGTGCTGTAATAGGCTGGTGCTATTTCTGCTGCTGTAGCCGATATGGTTGTTCTTGTTATTGGTGGTGGTGGTGGAGGTGGTAGAGATGGTGGTGTTACTTATGTTGCTGTTGTTGATTTTGTTCTTGTTTTTCATATCGTTCCTGTTGCTTTTGTTCTTGTTGCAGTGGTTTGTCTTTAAGCTGTTTCCTGTTGCTCTTCTATTTTTTCTCTTTCTCTCTCTTCTCTTTCTTTCCTTTCTCTTCACTCTCATACACTTTCCCTATCTTTCTCTCTTTCTTTCTCTTTCTTGCTCTCTCTCTCTCTCTCTCTCTCTCTCTCTCTCTCTCTCTATCTCTCTCTCTCCCTCTCTCTCTCTCTC
>NC_068983.1:151267944-151268546 GCF_001194135.2 Octopus bimaculoides | reverse complement strand
TATATATATATATATATATATATATATATATATTTATGTATGTATGTATGTATGTCTGTATAATATTTATATATATAAGCAAAGAGGCTAGTTATAAAATTTATGTAAGAAATGAACACAGTAACAATACTGGAAGGTAATGTATGTCGTCATTTTACATTGTTCTGTTTGAACGGACGTTAACCCCAAGAGGATATTTTCTGTAGCTGGATAACGATGCAACTCTGCAACCTGCATCCGATATATTGCGAGCAGGAGAGCGAACCTCTACCACCTTCTAGCGATAGTACCAACAGACCAAGCAGGTTTCAGTCTATTTCTGCCTTTCCTCAATGATGGACACTTTGTCCGCTAGAGATGGCAGTAAACCTTGCTCGCAATATATATATATAAACTCGCTATACATATACATTCATGCATATACACACACACACACACACACACACACATATATATATATATATATATATATATATTTATATATATATATATATATATATATATTACAATTAAAAGGGTAAAGGTTTATCAATTTATTAATTTATTAATAAATTAACAATTAATAATTTTTACCAAGCCCTTCGGTATGTAAACACCATTAT
>NC_068983.1:151266161-151267261 GCF_001194135.2 Octopus bimaculoides | reverse complement strand
TCATGCATATACACACACACACACACACACACACACATATATATATATATATATATATATATATTTCTGACATGAAATATTTAATAAACGTATTAACAGAGAATGCATTCTATATCAGATATTGATATTTTAGAAGAAATCATATATTGCCAGGCTAGGTTCAGCGTTCATTTACCGAAAGTTGCATATTTTGTTAATAATCAATCCAGCATGCATTCCATGCAATTATACTGTAAATATCATTATGACATGTTCAATGTACAAAGATGTTATGCGAATCATATATATATATATAAATATGAATATAAGCTAAGCTACAGCATTGCTTTGTAGCTGGTTTATTATACCAAAGTACTACACATGCAGTGAATAAAGGACTTGTATATTCAAAATACGTCTTATTATAAATAATGACTGTTTGCTTCAAAGTTTCGCCGATTCTGATTTCTTACATCAAAGTAGACAGCTACCATTGTCTATATAAAGTAAGAGAGAGAAAGGGGGAGGGAGAGGGAAAGGGAGGGGAGCAATATATACTCTATACGATCTTTTTACTCTTTCGTTTTTCTCTCTTTCTCTATCTTATTCTTTTACCTCCACTTCTCTCACTATTCTATCCTATAACTCTGTCACTCTCTCTCCCTCACTCCTCCTCCCTTGCTTACGTGGCTCCAACGTGACCAACTGCCATCTTTCTTTCTTCTAACTTGTGTTTCTTTCTTTCTCTCCGTTGTAGCTGGAACAAGGAAGATGTGTTCTTGTCTGTCTCCTGTCCAAGCTTGATTTACGCGTTCGCCACCAAAACCTCGTTGAGGCTTAGTAGCCCTTCCTGTTTGTTTTCACTGTCCTGTTTGTGTTACCAATTTTGAACCTCTGCAAAATAACAAATTTTATTTCATTTGCTTAGCGGGAGCAACTGTTTTATCGAAAGCGTATATTGTTAAATACTCGAAATACGAGAGTAGAAAAACAGCCAACAACTTATGAAGGTTCGTCCTTTATATTGTTTGTCTTGTTTTCCATTTGTGTCTTCCGTTGTTCGAAAAAATAGTTCATATTCCATGTACTCGTACTTCGTATTCTTTTGTTGTACACGTTTC
>NC_068983.1:151263505-151265043 GCF_001194135.2 Octopus bimaculoides | reverse complement strand
TTCCTTCCTTCGTGTTTTCTTTGGCTTCTGTCTTTCCTTCCTTCCTTTCTTTCTTTCTCCTTCGCCTTAATTTTCCTTTTTGTTCGTGTTTATCTTTCTTTTTCTATTTTATTTGATTGGCTGATGGGAATTCCTGATTGCCGCCTATCCCCCCCCCCACCTTCCACCACCACAACTACGATCTAGCCCCTTCCACAGCGCCACAACAACAACCATCACCATAGCCATCATAAACACTGCTATCAACACCACAGCCACCACTACCACCACCACCACCATCGCTATCACCTCCACCACCACTCAACCAATTCGCTTTCAAACCAATTACACATTTCGAAGTGACCATTTTTATTTTTGTAAGTTGATGCTGCTGCTTGAAGACAAGTAGCTTAACTATTTATAATAATTGAGATTAGTCACTGGAAATTTAGCTCCTGGGGTAATAAAAGATTCTCGATGTGAAATGCAACACCAATATTTATACTGTAATTATCTCTACAATGTCTACACTTTGAAATAATAATGCTTTCCCTACATAGACAAGATTCCTACCATTTCTGTTATTATCTTATACTTTACTATGTTATTGTATTTTATTATTTGCTTTTAAATTAGTAGGACAACGGGAGAAAAGAAAGTGGGTATTTGAGGGTAAGGGCGAGGTTTTGTTGGTGACGCCTATTTAGTCTTTTTCGATGTTCAGACTGTTTTGAATGAAGTGAAATGAAGTAAAGTACAGAATGTTATTGACTGTAATTCTTTTCATTCCGTTACATTAGACATTGGGCTACGACCATACTGGAGCATCGCCTTCAAAGAGGGTATTTGATTTTATCAACCCAGGATTTGACTGGTACTTAATATGTGTTATTTCTATCGACCTCGGAATGATGTACGGCAGATTCAATCGACCCAGGAAATATTTAAGCTCACACATGTCGGGTCCAAAGAGCATATGACATTTCCTCGGTTGCTCTACTGATTCTGCTATCCAATAATCTTACGATTTATTTTATGACTTGCTTTAGAATAGCTGGGCGTGATGTACCACAGGTGTGGAGTCGTCGTGGATATGCCGAGGGATATGATAAACACCATACATTTTCTCTTTCACAAAGTTATTACCATTGTGTGGGAAATTACTTCGATCATCAAACTTATCGTTAAATTTCTTTAAATTCAAGACATTTAATTTAATTTATTTTCCTTTGTTGTCATTAGTTTGTAGTCTTGCTATGACACTGCCATTAAGAATAGTTTTGATAATATCGACTCCAATAAATCGAGTCCTGCTAGTTTTGTCAACTAAACAGTGATGATGGACAAACTTGGTTTAGGTGGTATTTGAACTCAGAATATACTAGGACATATGCTAACACAACTCAGTATTCTGCCTAACTCAAACAATTCAGCCAACCACTACTTTAAGCTGGTTCCTAGGATTTTTTTTCATCGATTATTCTATCTTTTATTTTAAAAACAGTGAGTGGCTTTAAAGACATAGTTTTAAAGAAGAAGGTTGCCTTTTTTTTTTTTTT
>NC_068983.1:151260782-151263309 GCF_001194135.2 Octopus bimaculoides | reverse complement strand
ATAAATATGACTTTAAAAATTTTATAAAATATAAAAAATCGAATGATATTAACAGTACGTTAGACAACACAAATGAAGCGATGATCAGGCCACGCTCCGACCCCACAAGCCCCGATCTATCGCTGGCACCTTTTTTTTTCTTTTTTTTTCTGACTATTCACACGGTTCCTTGCACGCACAACACTCGTGCAACATGCTTCCATCTCTTTTGGAACGTACACTCCGACAAACATCTCTCCAGCCACACTTTCCTTTTCAAATGAAAAGTAAAAAATGAACGTAAATTGTGGCCAGAGATAAAGTTGCCTGTCTTAATTCCTTTTATCCTCGTCTTCCATACTACCTCTTTCGCTATTGCTACAACCGTGAGAAAACAATTGAAATACCGCTAAGCGTTTCGCTCGAAGTGTTAACATTTCTGCCAGCTCGCCGCCTTAAGGAGGAGGTTGTTTTGCCGCTACAAATAAAGTGAAGTAAATAATTGCATTCATTCTTCCTCTGATGATCGGAAGGTGCCATTATGGGCACTACCATTATGGGTAGAGCTCATACCATTGGCTTTAATATTTGATAGCTGGTAAAGGGGCGAGCTGACAAAATTGTTTACACGCCAAGCAACATGCTTAGCGGCTATTTCGTCGGCCTTTATCTTCTGAGTTGAAATTCCGCAGAGGTCGACTTTCGTTTCAACTTTTCAAGGTCGATAAAGTAAGTACCAGTTGAGAACTGGCGGTCGATGTAATCGGCTTACACCCTACCCCGATACCTCTAGCTTTGTACCAAAATTTTAAATCAATATTTGCATAGGTGCTAGCATTTATCGTAACATCCTTGGAAGAATAAATGAGAAAGTTGATCCCTTTTATGTCACAGGACATCGGATACTAGCGGCGAGAGGAAAGTATTCTCAAAGAGGAAACATGGCCCAGATAATTGTAACAGAGTGGACGCCACTAAAGGCATTCTAGGTGTCGGGTGAGGGTGTTTAACAGGCGATGGAGTAATTCTACCCTCAAATAAATCATTATGAGATTTAAACTCAGAGCTCAAAGTACCGGAATATACAATGCAAACCACGTAATTTGACGTTCTTAGAGATTCATCAATCCAACACTCTTCATTGGTAGGTTTTCAGCAGCTCCAAAAGGCAGAAAACAAAGTTGATCTCGGTGGAATTTGAACTAATCTACTTAATCCCTTTGTCTGTCCTTGTTTGTTTGTCTCCTCTATGTTTAGCCCCTTGTGGGCAGTAAAGAGATAAGAAACGTTAGCACGCCTGGCGAAATGCTTAGCGGTATTTCGTCTGCCGTTATGTTCTGAGTTCAAATTCCGCCAAGGTCGACTTTGCCTTTCATCCTTTCGGGGTCGATAAATTAAGTACCAGCTACGCACTGGGATCGATGTAATCGACTTAATCCCTTTGTCTGTCCTTGTTTGTCCCCTCTATGTTTAGCCCCTTGTGGGCAATAAAGAAATAAGAAGCGTTAGCACGCCGGGTGAAATGCTAAGCGATATTTCGTCTGTCTTTACATTCTGAGTTAAAATTCTGCCGAGGTAACTTTGCCTTTCATCATTTCGGGGTCGATAAATTAAGTACCAGTTGCGTACTGGATTCGATCTAATCGACTGACCCCTCCCCCAAAATTTCAGACCTTTTATATGTTATTGTTTGTTTTTAAACATGCAGATGAGTAAAACATGAGGGGTTAATAGCTTCAGAGTGGTTGGAGACAGAAACTGTTATGACGGTCATTCGCTTGACTTCCTCTGCATATTTGGAACGGACTGAATACGGTAAATTATTTTGTAAATATTTCTATTGTATTTTCATTTTCTTCGTGCTTTGGTTTTTGAATGGGGATGAAAAGCAATTCAGTACAAAATTCATTGGATGGTTGTCCTTCCTCTCATTAAAGTTGAAATATGGTGAGGGGTGGATTTAGGGGAAATGGAGTGAGATCAAATGAAATGAAGCAAGTTGAATTCGGAACAGACGTGGAAAATGTAATCTCACAATGAAATAGATTGAGCATAATTTTGTATCCCTGAAGCTTGGGTTATTTAGAGATAACAGAGCTATCGAAGAATAACCATACGTCATACATACATACATACATACAAACACACACACATATATACACATGCGCTTACATACATACATACATACATACATACATACATACATACATGCATATATGCAAACATACATACATACACACTCATACATACACATACAAACATGTATGTGTGTATATATTATATACAAACGTACAATTACGTAGACACACACACACGTAAATATATTCTCTTATTCTTTTAGTCTTTTATTTGTTTCAGTCCTTTGACTGCGGCCTAGTACTTATTGTATCGGGGTCTTTTGCCGAACCGCTAGATTACGGGGACGTAAATACACAGCATCGGTTGTCAATCGATGGTGGAGAGACAAACACAGGCACGCAAACACACACACACACGCATACGCATATATATATACATACATATATATATATATATATATATATATATA
>NC_068983.1:151259765-151260584 GCF_001194135.2 Octopus bimaculoides | reverse complement strand
GTGTGTGTGTGTGTGTGTGTGTGTGTGTGTGTGTGTGTGTGTGTGTGTGTGTGACAAACAAGCTCAATCCCAAATCATTTGTAGACTAAATATCATCACAATTGTTACAAATTGCTGAACAGACGCTTTGTTCTCGAGGGAGAGCTCTTGAGGTATCCACTTCCCTTCTTTATACATATTCTCATTTGCTCGAGGTAATCTTGTACGGTGAACCAAGTATATATTAGGCCTCCAACATAAGTGGCCAATACTTTGACGTGGTTTCTACTCAATCGTTGTGTTGTTATTCAGTCATTATTGGGAACTGTTTGAGTTCCTAATAAATAACTATCCACAAGATCGATATCACCGTTTGTCTATTTTTGAAACTCCCTTTGGTATTTCCCATTACTCACAAAAGCCCTTGTCTTTCACGGTCTATCACAGAGAGCATATACACGCGCAACGCGTACTCAAAACAACGTTTCGTCATTAACTCTATGTTGACTGGTTGATTGCAGAGACACCTTTTATTGGCTTCTAAAGTATTTGTCGCATGATGTCAGACTATTTGTTTGAAAATGAGATATTACTATTCGGCACCACTAATGTAAATATTTACTTTGGTACTACCAAAAAGTTCTAAGTAGTACTCAATGCCAAAGAGAGAGCGTTCTTTATAGTTTATGATAGCTGACACCTCATATCTTACTATCCAGCCTTTTGATCGAGAACCTGAAATTCGAATAACTAGATGTAAGGTGCTACATGCCATAAAACATATATACAGATCTTGTATATACATACATATATATATATATATATATATATATATATATA
>NC_068983.1:151258985-151259295 GCF_001194135.2 Octopus bimaculoides | reverse complement strand
ATATATATATATATATATATATATATATATATATATACATACATACACACACACACACAGATATGTCCATATAACTATTTATACACACACACATATATATGAATTGAATATTTTTGTCCTCTTTAATAAACCAACTACGTTATATTGTGTTATATAAATAATATAAATATATATACACGCATATCAATGCGTGTGTGTGTGTGTATATATATATTTGTGTGTATATATGTTTGTGTGTGTATATATATATATATATATGTGTGTGTGTGTGTGTGTGTGTGTGTGTGTGTGTGTGTGTGTGTGTGTGTGT
>NC_068983.1:151253358-151258853 GCF_001194135.2 Octopus bimaculoides | reverse complement strand
TATATATATATATATATATATATATATATATATGAATATATGTATGAATATATATAGACAGATAGATAGATAGATAGATAGATAGATAGATAGATATGTAGTTAGAAGCTTGATCAATCGGGTATGAATTCTGGTAAGAATAGTAAATCTATACCAGTGGCGTGTGAAAATGGATTGCTCTATAAGTGGCACGTTATTACATTACGACCATTGCTTCCTATAAGGCCATTCTTTGATCTAAGCTGACCAATTTCTCACCTTGGACATAACAATGTGATTACAATTTTCGTTCAGTAGACTATGCGACCGGCAGCTGATTCAATATGAAGCTTCTGCAATTAGTTCATTATTATAATATTACTTGATCTCCCAACGGGCGGCAACTTTCTACTCCAAAACACCACCAACACTAACCACTATGATCATTGTAATCACCTTCATCACCACCACCGCCACTAGCATCATCATCACCATTATTATCATCATCATCATCATCGATTACAACAACAACATCAACATAGATATTACAAATTTAGCTAGAGCAAGCTTTACCAAAATTTGCTTCCTTCTTTTTTTTTTCTTTTTCTTTTCTTTATTATTATTGTTTTCCTATCTCTCTTGTCAGATAAATTTGTCACGACAAGCTTGCATTTCTTTCTATTGACTTATATCGCATCTCCTTATTTCTATAACACCATTTCTCTTCTCGTCCACTGCCTGCACCGACCATTATTTCCACTCCAATATTACGCACCTTATTTCTCTTAGTTAACCCTTGCATTTCTTTCTCATCTTTACTTAATTCTATCTTATTAACTATTTACCTCTATTTTCTCTTATCATCTTTTCTTCAGATTCTGTTCCTCGCAATATCGTTATTTTCAAATTGTTGTTATTTCATCTAACACCAATTTATATTAAGTCTATCATACATGTAAGAGGGAAACGAGCAGAAGCGTGGATTGGTGCAAAAATCCGACACACTGAGGCCATGGCCTGGTTTCGATTCTAGGTTGTAGCTATTTCGCCTATCCAGTGCTAGTTATTTTTTGTTGTTGGCACTCCGTCGCTTACGACGACGAGGGTTCCAGTTGATCCGATCAACGGAACAGCCTGCTCGTGAAATTAACATGCAAATGGCTGAGCACTCCACATACACGTGTACCCTTGACGTAGTTCTCGGGGATATTCAGCGTGACACAATGTGACAAGGCTGACCCTTTGAATTACAGGCACAGCAGAAACAGGAAGTAAGAGTGAGAGGAAGTTGTGGTGAAAGAGTACAGCAGGGTTCGCCACCATCCCCTGCCGGAGCCTCGTGGAGCTTTAGGTGTTTTCGCTCAATAAACACTCACAGCGCCTGGTCTGGGAATCGAAACCGCGATCCTATGACCGCGAGGCCGCTGCCCTAACCACTGGGCCATTGCGCCTCCACTGTGCTAGTCATTAACACAAGAAAAACATGGACGTCACCAAATTTTATTTCTCCTTTTAACGATGAGAATAAAATAGTGGATCAGCAGATGTAGCAGACGAGTTCTGAAAATACATCATTGTCGGCATGAAACTTATGGCCTTGAACCTTTGTCATTCGACCATTATCGAACATTTTTCGGTGTTAATATGTGCTATGCAAGGCATGAAGTAAAGGAAGCTTTCCTCTAAGGAATTGTGATGACGACTCTTTTCACTCCAGCAAGAACATCTAGTGATTGTGAGAATCTAAGGTGCAGAGATTGTTTTGCCAACATTTCGAGGATTTGTTTGAAAGTTTAGACATGGGACAATGACTGAAGTTTCAAGAAACAGACGCTGAATTTACCAAACGGAATCTAAAGTAGATGTCTTGAAAGGTTATTCATAGAGCAAGTAGTAAACCAGAACAGAAAGCTGAGTATATTTTTAATTGCAAGAAACTGTTGTCGCATACCTTAATCATAAATATCACTACTAACTACTAACATAGCAGCATTTATAATCGTGAATGCCAATTAACTTTTACATTACCAGTCAGTGGTTAGATTTAACACTCCCGTATTTGTTGTACGCACATGAAGTTTCTATACTATTAATCTACTATTTCTTTAAGCTAGAGTGTGGTCCACTTGAGCGAGGCTGCCACAGAGATGACGATATATCCAGATCCTACTTTGTGCAGTTCCGAAATCTTGTATTACTTGCAACAAGGTTGCTGTTACATAAAGTTCTTCGTGTGCTTGTCATTTGTATTGATGACTTTGCTTTAAGTGGAAAGTGTGTATGTAGACTCAAGCGGAATATTGATTTCAAATTTTGGCACAAGGCCAGCAGATTCGGATAAGTCGATTACATCGACCCAGTATTCAACTGGTACTTATTTTATCGACCCCGAAAGGATGATAGGCAAAGTCGAAATCAGTGGCATTTTAACTCAGAACATAAAGATGGACGAAATATCGATAAGCATTTTGCCAGCTCGCCTCATCACTCAGGCTTATATTGTTTTGAAAACACCTACATCCACACCATGCAGGTCTTTCAGGCATTTTGAAAGGATATTGAAGAGGTGTGGACCCTTGAAATTAAAGTTGTTGCAGTATCTGGTCCTGTATTTTGATGGTGATGCTGGGATCATTGGCACTATGCAGTGGCACCCTGTTCTGCTGTTTGTCTAACTATGAATGCCAACGTTTGGTACAAGGCCTTCCAGGATTTCGCAGATGTATATCATTGCATATCTTTCCCGCCTTCGTCCTAGAAAGAAGAGTTTTATTTTTTTCAGTTTTTCCCAGTAGCTGATACATTGCATTGAGACAATTTTCTTTGTGTAGCTTCGCTGGATTGTTTCTAGTTGCACCGTTAAATTTATATTATGTGGGGACCATAGTTGGGAGCAGTAGTGTGCCGTCCAAAGCACCTTCATTTTCTCCTTTTCTCTTGTTTTGAAAGATCGGAAGACCCGTCCAGCCAGCCATGTGCATTTTATTACCAAATTGGTAATATGCATCCAAAAAGATGCTTTATTGCTCATGTCAATGCCCAGGTCGCACACACATATATATATATACATACATAAACACATCTGTATACATATATATGCAATATATATGTATATGAACAAATATATACATATATATATGTATATATATATATATATATATATATATGCATATGGGTTTGCAAGTATGTGTATGTGTCTGATGTTATGTATGTATGTATGTATGTATGTATGTATGTATGTATGTATGCATGTATGCATGTATGTATGTATGTATGTACGTATATGCTTGTGCGTGTGAATTGCATCATAGCTTGCATTCAGCCAGAAAGATAATTTTCTTCAATTTAGCTGGGTGACGAAAACTAAAGAACATATAGAGTGCCGGACTATATGACATGCATTGTTTCATTCCCTTCAGCTTCCATCATTCATTTGTCATGAACTAAATGATTGAATTGAGTCGAGTCATACGTTGGATTCAATTCAATCACGAGTCATAACTAGTTTCTCTAGAAAGCGTGCATCTTTTACTAGTGTGTGAAAAATTAATTTAATCATTATCCTCATCACCATCATCTTCATCAGCATCCTCATTGTGGTCGTCATCACCGTCGTCGTCATCATCATCATTATCATCATCATCATCTATTGTCGAGATTATCCGTCACAATCAATGTCGTCGTTATAGCTGTTGATATTCTTATTATGATTTTCTTCCTAAATATACAGGACCAGGACAGTCGTATACTAGCGGCATTTCGACCGTCTGTACGTTCTGAGTTAAAATAAGTACCATTTGAACACTGTGGTCGGAGTAATCGACTAATTCCCCCACTTCACCCCACCCCTATTTCACCCTCAAAATTTCGGAATTTGTGGCTATAATAGAAAGCAAACAAAACAAAATTATTATTAAAGTGGCAAGCTAGCAGAATGGTTAGCACTCCAGACGAAATGCTTAGCGGCATTTCCTCCGTTTTTACGTTCTGAGTTTAAATTCAGCCTAGGTCGACTATGCCTTTCATCCATTCAATTCAGAGTCGATAAAATAAGTACCAGTTGAACGCTGGGGTCGATGTAATGAACTTACCGCTTACTCAGAAACTTGTGCCAAAATTTGAAACCATAATTATTATTATAATTATTATTATTATTATTATTATTATTATTATTATTATTATTATTATTATTATTATTATTATTATTATTATTATCATCATCATCATCATCATCATCATCATTTCATTATTATATGTAAACTCATACAGTTTATGTCTGTCTCTGTATTGTCCCCCTCATCTTTCGCCCTCGTGGCAAATAAATGAAATCATTATTATTATTACTATTATTATTATTATTATTATTATTATTATTATTATTATTATTATTATTGTTGTTGTTGTTGTTGTTGTTGTTATTAACTTAGACCATTATTATTATTCTAATTATTGTCGGTGTTATTATTATTATCATTATCATTATTGTTATTATTATTATTATTATTATTATTATTATTATTATTATTATTATATATTTATTTATTTATTTTTACTCTCTTTTGATCTGCTAAGACGTAGAAAAATAAATGAATTGGTAAATCGATAGATAAATAAATACGTCTTTCTTACTTAAGGGAATAAATTCTTTCGCAAGTGGCTTCGCTGTATCCTGGCAGACTTATCAATGCTGCTTCTCGTGCCAAAGTGAACATTACATCTATCTAATACAGAAATCTCATTGAAAGATAATCTCAGGCAATTTCTCGCCTATTTCCCATCATTCTAATCTCCTCGGGACCTATCATTTATACATGTAGCTACTATCTACGACTACATAAGAACTCCTGAAAAATGTCCACCTATCTATGTATCTAATGTATCTATCTAGCTATTCATTTATCTATTTATCTACCTATCTGTCTATCTGTCTGTCTGTCTGACTGTCTGACTGTCTGTTTGTTTCCCGATCTATCTATATCTCTTTGTATGTGTGTGTGCGTGCGCGGGCGAATGACTATCTGTGTATCATATGTAATTATGTATATATATATATACACACACACGAGGTCTGATCAATAAGTGTCCGGACTGTTGCCATAGTAACGAAGCTAGAGCACGCAGAGTAAAACCGCTCGGCAAAAATTGACCTTGATCTCTGCTGTGCATGTGGACTAAGTTTTAATGTTGTAGCTCATTTCCGGTGTTTACAGCAGTGTTTCGAAGGAAGGTGTGTAGCGTGTGATCGTCGGATTGACCATGACAGAGAAAGTTGTCATGGCGATACCTGTTCAGAGGCCTACGCAAGTTGCAGAAAGTGTATGGAGAGAAGCGTATGAGCTGCACACAAGTGAACGAGTCATCAAAATTCGATGCAGATTCTCTTCTCAGTGTTCTCTATCATGGTCAATGCAGATTTCAACGCTACACACCTTCCTTCCAGCCACTGATGTAATCATATACATACATACATACATACATACATACATACATACATACATATATATATATATATATAT
>NC_068983.1:151251609-151252916 GCF_001194135.2 Octopus bimaculoides | reverse complement strand
AGTATGACGCTCGGGAATACGGAAAGTCTTTGACGTTTCGAGCTACGCTCTTCAACAGAAAGAATACGGAGACAAGGAGAAAAACACGGAGAAAAAAAATTGAATAGTGTTCAGTCAACGGTCAATCATAATCGATCATAACAATGACTGACCGGAAGTTAGACGGTAGGTGAAGGAAAGTAAGGTAAAAAAGGATGATAAAGGAGGTTTACAAAAGTGGAAAAGTTCAAAAGTTTTTTAGACGTCGTGGTATATTGAAGCGATTTCCAATCAGAAGATGGGTCCAGTGTAAATCCGTGGGTAGGAGAGGTGCAGCCGGAGGGTTACACATCCATCCATCCATACATACATACATACATACATACATAAACACAGACACACACACACATATATATACCGCCTCTTGCCATACAGATACATTAATTTAAGCACGAAGAAATATATACATACTTCATGCATAAGCATACATACATACACACATACGTGTGTGTGTATGTATGTATGTTTCTATGTGTATATGTATGTATTGTATGTATACGTTACATACGCGCGCACACACACATACATGCAATTTACGTCATACACACACATATATACATACAATTGACATCATAAGAATTTTAAAAAACTCGAGAGAACGTGAAATAATTCTCCTTTTATGTTGGAATTGTGAATAGTATGTAAATATTGTGTTGAAAAACCCATCTTGGTAGAAAAACCGGAGATGTGTATTCGTGTTCCATGGGCACCCTCCAACTTTTTCGATCCAAGAATGTTTTCAACCCAATATTTACATGGTATTGTTATAGCTTCATGTGCTTCGAGAATCACTCTTCCAAAAACTTGCTATTTATCGGCGTTTCTGATTTTCTAGTTATATCTTTATATATGTATGTATGTAAACGAATATGAATTCACATACCTTACTTTTCTATCTCCATGTATACACACCCACATATGCTCATACACACACATAAACACACATACGCACACTCATACACGTACACACATAATATATATATATATATATATATATATATATACACAGATGCCTGTAATAGGACATCTAACCCGCTAGAAATAGCAGCAAGACTACATACCACAAAAAGTAGGGATAATTTCGAAAGGGAATGAAAAATAAAAACATTTACCAATCTATATTCTGTACCATGGTTTCAAGTCAATTTTAGTAAGATAAAAATTATATATCTCACAAAGGTCGGACTATCATCGGCAGAATGACCAGACAACATTCGAGATACGAGTCAAATAGAGAGCATGGTTCGTATTCGAATATCTAATTTTCC
>NC_068983.1:151244535-151246968 GCF_001194135.2 Octopus bimaculoides | reverse complement strand
TCGTCATCATCATCATCATCATCATCATCATCATCATCATCATCATCATCATCATCATCATCATCATCATCATCATCATCCAAATGTTGCTATCCTTATGCTTTCATAGTTGTTTCACGAAAATTATTTATAGGGGTTAAAAGGTCAAATTCAAAGAAGGCAAAATCTAATAGTACAAATTTAATAGCTATAAACTTGAGACAGATATGAACGTTAGGCTTCCAGACCGTATTCGAACTCTGAATCTACGCTTGCTAGTTAATGAAATAAAACAATCAGATCATTTGCCGATTCTTCCTGTCAACTTAAATACTCTAAATGGTATTGCTAGTTTAAATAACAGTATTTTAAATTCAAGAGTAGGTACGCTCACTAGTCCTATAATGAAATTACCCCCAGAAGGCCACTCCAATGTAAAACTTACAGATTGCTGGTCACTACACTCGTCGTAGTCCGCTGAGCCAGTGTGGTCAAATTTCTAGGTCTGTCTTTAATCGCCACCACCACCACTTGTATTGTTATGTTTGCGCATCCGTAACCTAGCTGTTCGGCAAAAGAGACCGATAGAATAAGTGTCAAAGCTTTAAAAAAATATGTCCTGGGGCCGATTCAATCGACTAAAAGTTCCTCGACGCGTTGTCCCAGCATGGCCGCATATGTATCAGAAAACACATTTCAAAATTGGTTTTTGTTTATATTGAAAACTGCACTGAACTGGAAATTAATTCGTCGATCTCGGCGAAAATAACATAAAATTAAAACGCAGAATTCAGTTCGTAATGGAACGTACAAGGAATTATATGCCATTCACGGACAAGGAATTATATGCCATCAACAAATACAGACTGCCACTCCACCGTTCTTTGCATGTTGCGTAAATGTTAAGTACTTATTTAATTGAATCTGAAATGGTGAAAGTCACAACTTCACTGCGGCTAGATTTGAGCTCAAAACTCAGAAAATGTGTAAAGAAATAGTGCAAGACAGGCATTGTATTTATTCTGTAGCCCGTTGCAGACTGTCATCCGTTTGCCCTTCTCTGCCAAATAATAATAATTACACATGGTTCAAAAAAGAAAGATAAAGAATAATTAAGTGTTCAGAAAACAAGAATAAATAAATAAATATATTCAATAAAATTTTTTAAAAGCGTATACATAGTTATGTGTGTGTGTGTGTGTGTGTATGTGTTTGTGTGTGCGTGTGTGCGTGCGTGCGCGCGTGAGTAAGGCGGAAAGCAGCCATTTTGTAGGCGGGTAAGGTCAAGTGAAATATTACAGTTGGGTATATGGTGGAAAATTAAATAACAAAAAAGGAACAACAGACGTTTAAGTGTGGTTGGGTCGATGGGTCGGGTGAACAGCTTTTGTGTACATGCGCAAAGGGGAGGCAGAGACAAAGGAAGAGGTAGGAGTGAGTGTAAATATAATAAAGGGTGTGAATTTGTATAGTGGTGGTAGTGGTGGTGGTAGTGGTGGTGGTGGTGGTGGTGGTGTTATTCGGGGATAAAGAAAGAACTAGTTTAGGGCGTTGTATATGCAGTTGAGTTCATGTGTATGTGTATATACGTACGTGCGTAGTATTAGGGTGGAGTTCCCGTGTTTGGTGATGGCATGGTGTCCATAGCGCTGATGCCGGTAAATGGCTTACCTCATATGTACAAAGAGGAAACAAAATAAAAGATCATGCTTTGTGTGTCTCTTGTTTCTTATGTGTTTCAGTCGTTGGACTGTAGCCATGCTGGGGCACCGCCTTGAAAGGTGATAAGTCGAACAAATCGACTCCGGTATTTTTTTAAGCCTCGTACTTATTCTATCAGTCACTTTTTGTTGAGAACGTAAACAAACCAACGGTGGTTTTCCAGCGGTGGTTAGGGACGAACATAAAGACACATATATACACACGCACACGCACACGCATATATATTTTTTTTCTCCGTGTTTTTTCTCCTTGTCTCCGTATCCTTTCTGTTGAAGAGCGTAGCTCGAAACGTCAAAGACTTTCCGTATTCCCGAGCGTCATACTAATATATACTTTTGTTATTTACACCACCTGTCCTCGTCTGTTGTTATTTTTTGTATATTCTCCCATATATATATATATATATGTATATGTATGTATAGGCGCAGGAGTGGCTGTGTTTTAAGTAGCTTGCTTACAAACCACATGGTTCCGGGTTCAGTCCCACTGCGTGGCACTTTGGGCAAGTGTCATGTACTATAGCCGACCAAAGCCTTGTGAGTGGATTTAGTAGACGGAAACTGAAAGAAGCCCGTTGTATATATGTATATGTATGTATATGTATGTATATATATATATATGTGTATGTATATATATATATGTGTGTATGTTACGGCAACGTAAGCACACCAATATCGGTTGTCAAGTAATGGTGGGGGGACAAACACTGACACACAAACATATATATATATA
>NC_068983.1:151239230-151244476 GCF_001194135.2 Octopus bimaculoides | reverse complement strand
CATAAATATATATGTGTGTTTATGTGTCTGTGTTTGTCCCCGCTCTACCGCATGACAATCGGTGTTGGTATGTTTACGTCCCCGTAACTTAGCGGTTCTGCATAAGGAACTGACAAAATAAGTACAAGGCTTTAAAAAAATGTACTGGGGTCGGCTCATCCGACTAAAAATTCATGAAGGCGGTGCCCCAGCATGACCGCAGTCCAATGATTGAAACAAGTAAAAGCTATGTGAAAAACAACTGAACGCTGTAATCTATTTTTACATTCATCTTTCTATGGATCCAATAATTTCTACATGAAGATAGAGTAGCATCACTATTATTGTTTTCACCCAATGCGTTAACTTAGTTTCACTTTCTTCAAATACAAAAATACAAAAATATATCAAAATCATTTACAATAATCTGTATTATTACCTGTAAATTGTATTCTATTGAATGTAATGGTAGTCATAATGGTGTAAACAACAAGCATTATTCAAATTACATCATTATACAACAATATCGCAGACGCATCCGAAATGTATTTATATATACATAGTTTCAATAAGAAATCAACAGAATTGAAATTAAAAATATTTAAAACCTACAACCAGCTTATGATCAATTTTATGTTACGCTTTATTAAGTTTGCCATTTATACAATGTATTTTTCTATTAAAACTCATGCATAACTATTTTAAATAACTACAATTTCAAAGCTTTTTCGTTCATAGATTCAATTAAAGAATATGCATCTTACAGATCGAATAAATTTGTTAAATTTACAGTTAAAGTAATCACCAGATATACTTATAAGAAGAAAGTGCTCCGATGAGCACAAGTTTATTTTAAATTAAATTCATTTAAGATAAAATTGATTTCTATTAAAAAGCACGAAGGAAGAGCAAAATGAATAATAAATTGAGATTAAATATTTGCACAAAATTGAAAAAAAGTTTAATTGTCATGTGATATTGCGTGTAATTTGATTTATTAATCAATGCTAATTACTTAAAACTCGCTAAATTTTCCATATATTTTTTGCGAGGTAAATAAATTTCTTGAATTTAACTGTTCTTATTAGGCACGCACGCATACACACACAAACACACACACACACACACACACTCACATGTATGTAAGTACGTACGTATGTATGTATGTATGTATGTATGTATGTATGTATGTATGTATGTATGTATGCATGTATGTATGTATATATGTGTGTATGTATATACGCGCACACACACTATATATATATATATAGCTTTTTGATGTGACTCCACTCTCTACTGCTTTCTTCCTCCATCCTTCTCTAATTCCCTTTTTCTCCCCTCTCTCCTCCACCATTTCTATCTCTCTCTCTCTCCCATTCTTTCTCATTTTCTCTCTCTCATTGCTCACACGTGACCATCGTCCGTTTTTTTCTCACGTGACCATCTTTTTTGCACGGACGTTCAAAAGACGACGTTTTTCTTTCTCTCTCACTTCTAACTTTTCTCGTATCAAAGAAAATATTTCTACCAGCGTTCACTATTTTCCTCTCATTCTGGTCTAACGACTCTCCATGTTTTTTTTCGTTCGGCTTCCTTGTATGTCTCCACTGTCCTGTTTTTGTTCCCAATTTTGCTCCTACATAAATCTTAAATTTTATTTTAGAATTAATGGGAGCAACTGTCTTTGAAGACACATATTGTCGTTGAAAACTTGAAATGAGGAGTAGATAGGCAGCCGAGAACTGATGAATGGTCCTTTCTCTGTGTTTACTTGTCCTTTTTTCAATTTCTTTTCCATCGTTGTTTATGTATTTTCATGTTGTTTGCACCGTTGGTGATGTCCTGTACCCATATATGCATATATATGTGTGTGTGTGTTTGTGTGTGTTTATATATCTATATAAACACATACATACATACATACAAACATACATACATATATATTATTTATTATGTATATATATATACAATATTGTATATTTAGATACCTATTCATTCGTAAATAAACGAAACATAAAACTCTACTATATACATACAAACATACATACAAACACTCACGTGTGTGTGTGTGTGTGTGTGTGTGTGTGTGTGTGTGTGTGTGTGTGTGTGTGTGTGTGTGTGTGTGTTCATTTATTCATTCGTAAATCAACGAAACAAAAGACCTTTCTCTTCTTTTTATCGGAAATATTATTTAGAGAAATTATATGACGTAACAAAAAGTGACTCTTTTAAAAAAAAGTATTCTTTATACCTCGACACTTGACTGCTTCTTCACAGTTCTGTGCCTTTCCTTGGAAATTCTGTAAATTTTGAACAATTGAAAGTTTTTTTTCATCGTGGCGAAATTTCTGTGATGAACGTGAAAACAAATTTGAACTTCATAAAGATGCACCGACTGAATGGATATATTGGTGCATGGCTTTAAATTAATCGTTACTTAAGATACGTGAAAGGATTTGATTAGCATACGAACGAATATAAGACATGAAGACAAATTAATTTAGAAATAGTTTTATAAATGAAACAATGCTATAAACAAGAAAGATAAACAGTAGTAAATACACAATTGTCTCGACACTTACTAAATATCCGAAGTAATTTCGAATGTCACTTACTCTGCCTTCTACCACAACCTCGGGCCGACCAAAGCCTTGTGGGTGGATTTGGTAGACGGAATCTGAAAGAAGCCATATATGTGTGTGTGTGTGTGTGTGTGTGTGTGTGTGTGTGTGTGTCTGTGTGTGTCTGTGTCTGTGTCTGTATTTGTTCCCTAACCATTGTTTGACAACCAATGTTGGTGTGTTTACGTCCCCGTGAATTAGCGATTCGGCAAAAAGAATGAATACTAGGCTTACAAGGAATAAGTCCTGAAGTTTATTTCTGCGACTAAAAACCCTTTAAGGAGGTGCTCCAGCATGGTGCAGTAAAAATGACTGAAACAAGAAACAGAGTAAAAGAGTAACAGAGTTAACCACGGGCGTTTGGATCCGAAAAAACTACATGTTAAATGTATCTGTGATAAATGAATAGTAGAATATATGGAAAAAGTAAGTTTTGTTCCTAAGCCTCAAATCATCCTGAGCATTGCATGTAGTCGCCGAGGCACACTTTTGCTGCACAAATATAATCTTTGACTGATAGACAACCTGTGTTATCACGGAGTGATTTGTGACAATCGTAACGTGGTCCACAAATAAACCTGCCATGTTATCCTGATCAGCGTTGATGGAATTAGTGATAAAGGAAGCTGGATGTACCATTATAAGATCACTCACTATGAAAGAAGTAGCCAATATTTCTTTCTTCTTTCATGGTAAGTATAAACCTCTTCATTTGAAAAACCACATGGCAGTCATTTTCTTGGTAGCTCTTGATCCGACCTGGAGTACAAAGAATGTCATGCGTATACAAATACTAATTTCCGTAATATTGTAGTTAAAACATTAGAGAACTTGACAAAAGATACTTCAGTAGGAACACTAAAAGGAAGTTAAAACCCGATAATAAACACGACAAAGTAGTAAGTAGTTGTTTATAAGTAGTCAATGTCAGTATTGATAAGAAGTGACTATAAAAATACGAAAGTACAAAATATATGAATAGATAAATAAACCCACCATTGTAAAGTCAAGTGAAACAGCAGCTCTTGCATACGAAACCACGTGATTAAACGCGTCATTGTAATTGGATAATAATGTCAGCTCTCGCCAGAGCATGCTTTTTATGTTTTTTTTTTTTTTTTCTTTTCAGACTTGTACGCATTAATGTATTAATCGATATGACAACAGTAATGTCTATTTCTAAATAAAATTCATGGGCATTAATATAAAATTAATTTTCGAATTATTTATCAGCGACAATGATGAAGAAACAAATATAACAAAGAATTCAAAATAAAAGGAAAGTCAGAAGTTAATAATGTTTTATATTTACGTTCTGAGTTCAAACGCCGCCGGAGTCGATTTTGCCTTTCATCCTTTCGGGGTTGATAAAATAAGTACCAGTTGAACACAGGATCGATATAATGGATTACCTCCCTTCCTCCACTGCAACTGCCGGCCTTGTACCAAAATCTAAAACTAATATTACAAAAACAAAACATAGCATCTACTGTATTAGTTCACTAGAAAGTATAAAATAACTCGTTATAGGGCAAATTTGATACATTTAAAACAAATAAATAAAATGAATGATAACATGCATTTTAGCAGTTTTCCAGATCTAAATAAGGTTAATATAATCGTAGGGGAAAATTTGCTTTTGAAGGATGTTATGAGTCTGATACAGTAGATTATAAAACATCGATGAGTTTGTGAGAATATTATTGCAATTTCGAAACCATATGTATATACATACATATATACATATATTCACACGTATAATTATAGACTCCGATGCCTTTACAGATATGGAAGCAATTATGCGGATAAATAAATTAAATATAAACAGCTTAGTGCTTCAGACGATGGATATTTAAGTATAAATATATAGATATTTATATTAATAGATCAAATCTGCAAAGAGTACAAACAAGAGAAAATTAAAGGGGAAGATATAAGGTGTTATAAGTCCAGCAGCTGTGTCTGGGGACTCGGGTATCCATCATATTATAGATATTGGTAGACGTAGTTCACCAAAATATGCAAGCCGTAATGGAAGCAAATAGACATTGGATACGTAGAGTTTCCGTCACCAGGGTAGGAAAAAATCTTACATTTCAGATCCTGATGCAGAGAATTTTAATGGGGGAATGTTTTTGTTTTTTGTTTTTTTTTTCTCTGCCCAGATAATGGAGGCTCGATTTTTCCAATGTTTCTTTGCATCCGTTACGGCCTGCATATTTTGCCACCAGAAATACACCTTATATCTCTCCCTTTAATTTTCTCTGTCAGTTGTACTCTGAGTAAGTTTAAGTCTATTAATATAAATATCTATATATTTATACTTAGATATCCATCGTCTGAAACATTTCAGTCATTGTTTCCTTTCTGTTTGCATGTATGCATATATTTATATTTTGTATATCAAACCTAAGCTGTTATATTAAATTTGTTTATCCGCATAATTGCTTCCATATCTGCTCAACTTGATTCCTCCTATAGCCACTCTTTAGCTCACACAGTTAGTTTCTCGTAAAAACATCGGAATCTAAGTTCGAGTCATTAAAGCGCTATTAAGTGTTGCCTATATAAGAATCTTTGGATCTCACTTGTTGACTATATTTGCATTTATGTATATTATATATATATTTATATATATATATATAT
>NC_068983.1:151234936-151239022 GCF_001194135.2 Octopus bimaculoides | reverse complement strand
TATATATATATATGTATGTATGTATGTATGTATATTACATGTGTGTGTGTGTGCGCGCGTAGGGGGTTATTTTCGTTTCTTTTTTTTTTGTTCTTGTTTGTTTCTTCACATTTCGTTTTTTAGTTTCTTTACTGCTTTTTCCAATCTTGAAGGCTGTAAGAAAATGGATAAAACTGTCTCTACGTCGTATAATTCCGATCTTCTGCATTTTGATGCAACGATGGAAGTATACATACATACATACATACATACATACATGCATGCATACATACATACATACACAGACACACATACACACACACACACATACGCACATATATATATATTTGTATACGTATATATATATATATATGTGTGTATGTGTGTGTCTGTTTATATGCATATATATGTAAGTATATGTATATATATTTGTATGCATGTATATACACACGTGTATCTGTACATGTGTATATAGAAGGACATTAAACAACAACGAAAGTTGTAAAAACGACATATATAAAGAAATAAAGATAGAAGTAAAAGAAGGGAAAATAGAAGTAAAAAACAAGAGAGAGAGAAGATTAGAAGGAAAACATAAAAAGATAAAATAAGAAAAGAAACAAATAAGTGGAAAGAGAGAAAGGAAAAGAAAGAATGAACGCACAAAATAAAGGATGAGAAAAAAAAGGAATGAGAGAAAGGAAGATGTAAAGAAAGAAGTGCAAAACTGATATAGACTGAATGAAAACAAAAAGTAAAACAGTCAGCAATAAAAATATAAGTAAACAAAAATGTAAAAGTGAGAAGAAACGAAGGAAATTAGAAGGAAAGAATAAAAGAGAATGGACAGAAGAAAGAAATGTTAGGTGAACGAAAGAAAAAAATGGCGGCTGTCGGAAGAAAAGACATTTCAAAGGAAAAAAGTTAAGATTCATCGAGTCCTGTTTTAAATTTAATTGATTATATTTGAACGCTAAAAATATAGTAACAGATAAGTAATGTGTGTGTGTGTGTGTGTGTGTGTGTGTGCGTGGAGGGATGAATAAACAAATAAATTAATATATAAGTTCGCTTCGTAATCACGCGGCTTAGGGGTTCGATTGCTCTGTGTGACGTCTTGCGGTTCGAGTGTCCTTTTATTATATATACTAAAGTCGATTTAAGCAAGCAACGCCTGATTATTGAATAGTATTCAGAAGAAATGTGTAGAAGTCCATCGCATATGGGCAACTTTTATGGAAAAACCAAACCAAATTTTGAAAACTTTTTATAGTGTCCAGAAAAATCAATATGTACCTGTAAATGAAAGTTGAAATGGTTCGTTTCTGACCATATATCGATATTGGGACAATTTAACGGTTTAGTAGTTACGGTATTCGTCTCACGATCCGGCGGTGCGTTGTGTCCTTCAGTACGATGCTCCAGTCAACTTAGCTGGCAAAAATGAGTTGTACCCGTAATTCAAAAGAACCAATATTGACACATTCCGTGTCACATAGAATCTCCCTGAGAACTACGCTAAAGCTGTGTGTGTCTGTGGTGTGCTCATCCACTTTCACGCTAATCTCACGAGCAGGCTGTTCTGTTGATTGGGTCAACACCCGTCGTCGCCACCAAAGGGGTACCAGTTTGTTTTTTTTTTCTTCCAGATCTATACATTTCAGAAGATATAGAAAATATTTGTCTTGAAAATATCCCATCCCTTTTGGTCACGCACGTCACACCAGTTAAATGAGAATTATGACCACATACATTAGCATTTTTTGAATTACAAGGTCAATGTAAATAAACGCTACGATACTCATGTTACTATGGAAGAATTCAAAGGAATTAGCTGTTAATATTTGAGGGTATAAAAATTTATTTTGTGCAATATCAAGCACATCACACTTTCTGAATTCTCTTCAAGATATTAATCATAAATTCCAAGTAGTCTCTCTTTTTTTTAAATACTTGTTTGGGTAGTCAAACATTATTGCGAAAATGGATCAATATAATTCTTGTAAATGTTTAAGATTTACAGCTTAGATATTTCATAATTTGAGTCTCTGACTGTGACATACGACACACAAAAATGGCCCGTTTGCATAAATCATACACCCGCACTAAATATGTATATATACATGCATATATAGGTACAGGCCGTCACCAACGGTGCAAATAACATACACACGAGAGATAGATGCAAAACGTGGACAGTAATTACAGGACAAAATCGAGTGAAATACGTAAACACTGAGAAAAAGATGGAAAACAGGGTAAGTTAACACAGAAAAGACCCTTCATCAGTTATCGGCTGTCTATCTACTCCTTACATATATATATATATATATATGTGTGTGTGTGTGTGTGTGTGTGTGTGTGTGTGTGTGTGTGTGTGTGTGTGTGTGTGTAATACTTTGTACTATAGACACAAGGAGGAAGAGATTTGATTACATCGACCTCAGTACTCAATTGGAACTTATTTTATCGCTTCCGAAAGAATATAAGGCAAAGTCGATCTCGGCGGAGTTTGAACTCTGAGCGTAAGGACGGACGACAATGCTGCTAAGCATTTCACCTGGTATGCTAATGATTCTGCGAACTTATCGCCTTATGCTCACTGTCTTATATAGACAGGTATATAATACACATAATCACATACACACACGGAAGGTATCTTTCAAAATATTTATATACGCATGGAATGATTATTAAGTTAGTGTTTATTTAACTATTGTTTTATTTTTCGAAGTTTAATATAATCTACAGACATAATTTAATTTTTATGAACGTCACTTTACAAACTGATATTCGTTCTGATCCAGACATTGCTGACAATGCGAGGCAACGGAATTACAATCAAGAAACATTTCATTCTGTATTTGTGCACTTTCTTGTTCAAAGGCTGACCTCGATTCGTTGACTGTTGCCGGTACTGCTTATTTTGTCTTTTGAGTTTCCCCATAAATACTTAAAAGTGGTGTGAGTCCAATGAAAGCAAAAAATATTTTACTATACCCCCTTCATCTATATTCTCTGCTTGACTATGGTATTGGTGGTGGGTGCACCAACTTACTAGAAATAAAACTCTACGCCAACTTCTTCATGAATGCTTAGCATAACAGATTTGTCAAAAGAGAATGGTCCAGTTTAAACCGTTTAATAAATAAGCCACACCATACTGTAACGCTTAGTAAATTAACATGTTCCTTCATAATAATATGCAGATTCTCAGGTTCATCTACTCGCCAAGCACCACACGCAAAACTGCACTTGAGACAACAACTATTGAAAATGTTGCAAGACGCAACGAAAAGTTTAGAAAAATCAAGAAGGAAATTAGTGGAAATTTTACCGGTGAGTGTGTTAGATTATAAGGTACTAGAAGAGAATGACTCTCCACAGACACAACAGAATATGCTTCAACGCACGAACTCATATAAAGAATCTTGAAAACCAAATCCCAAAACAAAATATATATATAATGCATATGTACATAGATACATATACAGATTTACATATATATGTATATATACATGCATATATGTGTACAGGACGTCAAAAAACGTTAACAACATGAACAATGAGAACATGAAATACGAAAACATGGATAATTAATTTTTTTGCGAACAACGAAAAAACAAAAAAACAAATACAAGTGACCAGCGGTCATCTTTTCCTAGCTCGAATTTCTTTCTTCTCGTTCAGCTACAGGGATAGCATGCATTTTGTCTGTCTCCTGTCAAAGGTTGTTTCTCCAGCGTACACCACTTCACCTCGTTATGGCTTAACAGCCCTTACCGTTTGTTTTCCCTATCCTGCTTTTGTCACCATATTTGACCCTCCGCAAATCCCAAATTTTATTTAATTTGCTTTGCGGGAGCAATTGTTGTGACGAAGACGCATCTTGTCCTAATGCTCGAAATGCGGAGTAGATAAAACAGTCGACAACTGATGAAGGGATTGTTCTTTATATTGTCTGTGTTGTTTTTCTATTTGTTCTTTCGTTGTTCGCAAAAAAAGTTCGTTTTCCATGTTTTCGTATTTCATGTTCTCGTTTTTCACGTCCTGTACACATATATGCAAGTGTATATACATATATATATATATATATATATATATATA
>NC_068983.1:151232941-151233973 GCF_001194135.2 Octopus bimaculoides | reverse complement strand
GAGAGAGAGAGAGAGAGAGAGAGAGAGAGAGAGTGAGAGATTCGCCTATCAAACGTCATCTTCATTCTGTAATTCTCCCATTGTATCTTTTCCTCTATCACTCACACCTCTGTTCCTTTGAGAATTTTTATCGTCTCACTTGCTTCTACAATGGCTCTTCCATTCCTCACATTTACCATTAATTTTTCCGTATTTTTGCAATATACTATACTTACTCTCCTCCCCTCTATCTTCTTCAGATGTCATTATATTGTTTTTGATATTGATGGTATATGTATATTTATTCAGTTTTAAATATCATTTGAGTATATTTTTTTTTGCCACGTCACTTACTCTCTTTACCCTTTGATTCTGTCACGTTCTCTCACATCATCTCTCCCTCTCCCACTTTGTTTCTCTCTCCTTTTACTCTCTATTCAATTTGTCACCATAATTATCTGAGCGTGCTTCATAGTTTATCATGCAAACTCACTGATACATGGCACATGTGCAAGTGCATGTGTGTGTAATAGTATGCATGTGTATATATATATATATGTGGGGGGGTGTTTGTGTGGGTGGGTGTGTGTGTGTGTGTGTGTGTGTGTGTGTGTGTGTGTGTGTATGTTTGTGTTTGTGTGTTTGCATAAGTGTGTATGCCTATGTATACTTATACGGCACTATAAGTACGTCTACGTGTGCGAAATGTGTATACCTAATTATGCGCATATATATATACATATATGTGTGTGTGCGTGTGCGTGTGTACGTGTGTGTGTGCGTGTGTATTATCCGAAATATATAGTACTATATATCTATCACAGCTAATCTTACCAATTGGTTTCGCGCAAGGAATACAATGGAGTGTTAAGTAACAATCTGATTACATAACCTTACGCTCATCAGAGTTAGCCGATATGGAAAGAAATATGGTGACTGCTCTCTAGTGTCAGTGGGGGGTTCGCACAACCTGTCAACGGCTGCAGTGAAAAAGGGTGGTGAATCGAAAAAGAGCCATATATATATATATATATATATATATATATATATATA
>NC_068983.1:151228831-151232687 GCF_001194135.2 Octopus bimaculoides | reverse complement strand
TATATATATATATATATATATATGGACGAAAAACAAAACCTGTTAAAAGGTGAATGAACTCATTAGAGTCAGTGACCATCCAACTATATGAGTTTTTAATATGTCAGGTCACCTTTTGTGCTATTACATGGTTGTGCCGTCAGCGACTAAACCGGCAGCCGCACCAAGTGCTTGCCTGGTAAGAAGTTTGAAGTTTATTAGACACGCTGCAGAAAGAAAAACAAAACCTCTTAAAGGGTGGATGATCACTACGAGGGTGTCGCATCCGGCAGGTTTCCTATGGAACAGTAGAGCAGGTCCGGTCATAATCAAGCTGAGCCTTGACACCGAAGGAGATCAGGAAGAACGGAAATATGAGAAAAATGACAATGGAATAAGCAGACGTCGAAGTAAGAGTAAGACAAAAACAGACATCTTTACTGATAGTTTTACAGGAGAGGTAATCACTTGGTACATGCTTATACTAGTTCTCTGTTACTTCATATTGGTATTTACAACATAAAAGCCAATGTAGATACACACTTTATCGTGGCGGCGCTTGTACTCTTTGTGTGCAAGGCTCTCACTCTTATTATCATTATTATTATTATTATTATTGTTGTTGTTGTTGTTGCCTTTGCACAGCTTCTAACGCTGGGGATGCACTACAGCGTCAGCTATTCACTACCAGTGAACTAAAGTAACCCTTCTTATTTTTCGAGCACCTTCCGGAGTATTCGAGCGGTTCCAAGCCGTGCTGTTTTCTGCAATGCAGCCCCTATTTGTTCCACGTACTTCACGAGATTTTTGCTCACTGTTACCAGGGCTCCGACAATTATTGGTACTACTGCTACCTTTTTCATCGACCACAACTGCTTCACCTCCCATGCTAACCTGCCATATCTATCGACTTTTCTTTCTTCATTATCGCATACCTTGTTGTCAGCTGGGCATGCTATGTCTATGATCCAGCATAGTCTGTTTTCTTTCTCAATTAAAACTATGTCCGGCTTCCTATTCTCAATCTCATGGTCGCCCTGAATCATAAAATCCCATAGGATCTTTGCATTTCTATTTTCGACAATGCATTCGGGTTTGTGGTCGTACCAATTTTTGGCTCTGTCAAGTCCATTGTTGTTGTTGTTGTTGTTGTTGTTGTTGTTGTTGTTGTTGTTGTTGTTGTTGTTGCTGCTGCTGTTGTTGTTGTTATCTAATCATTTAATCAATTCACTAATCAATTGTTTGATTAATCCTTTGCTCAACCAATCAGCCAACTAGATTTGTCGAAATAATGTATCGTTATTTGCGATCAATCTCATTAATGTCATGATTATTATTAGTATAATAATAATCTTTTCGAGATACAACAAAATATAACATCGAGATCACTTCAAGAATATTTCAAACCAAATTGCAAGAATTAAAAAAAAAAAAACACAGTTAACCAAGGATGCTCCTTTATGTTTTCTTTAAAGCAATATATTTTTGAGTCTATCGACATTTCAGGATTATTTTTGTTTTCTTTGCAAGAGAAAATGATTTTAATAGCACTTGTTAATGCCACTTTTAGCGTTTCATCATATAGGCAAACATCATAGAAACAATTGCATGTATTTTTCATGTTTTTTTTATTACCGCTACTGTTTGTTGTAATCTAATTCTCTTCACTGTGGAGGCGCAATGACCCAATGGTTAGGGCAGCAGACTCGCGGTCATAGGATCGCGGTTTCGATTCCCAGACCGGGCGTTGTGAGTGTTTATTGAGCGAAAACACCTAAAGCTCCATGAGGCTCCGACAGGAGATGGTGGTGAACCCTGCTGTACTCTTTCACCACAATTTTCTCTCACTCTTTCTTCCTGTTTCTGTTGTGCCTGTAATTCAAAGGGTCAGCCTTGTCACATTGTGTCACGCTGAATATCCCCGAGAACTACGTTAAGAGTAGACGTGTCTGTGGAGTGCTCAGCCACTTGCACGTTAATTTCACGAGCAGGATGTTCCGTTGATCGGATCAACTGGAACCCTCGACGTCGTAAGCGACGGAGTGCCAACAACAACAACAACAATTCTCTTCACTGATGAAGTACATGTATGTAAGTTTTATGGCTTTATTTTATTGTGAAAATACGCATTGTGTGGCAAGTTTCAAGTTTCTTTGTACTTGCTGCTAATAATGTAGCTTTTGCGACTAGCCATCTGGTACATTTTTTTTTTCATTGTATATAAGATAGCTCTGTTATCAACTAATATCTTTCTCTTCAATTTGGAAATGCAAGATCAGCCGTTAAGAAGTGCATTACTTGTATGTTGAATGTAACGGCTAGAAATACGAAGGTGACAACATTTGTGTTTCCATCGGAATTCTAAGTCATATTGGTCACTTCCCATTTAGTCAGTAGCCTCATATGTACATTGGAAAAAAGAATTCCTTGACCAGCTTCTAAAATTTCTAAGAAAGCATGGATTGGTAGAATATTCTTGGAATATAATTCAAAATTCTTCAATTGTTTCACCATCTTATGCTCATGTGTTTAACTTAGAAAGTATTCATATAGAATATTAGAATATACAAAATATTCTTATAGAATCTGTGGACAATTTTGTAAATATAAACAAAGATCTAACAGGACTTTTACGTGGTATTCGTAGCAGTATTTATTTCGATAAATCTCTGTTTTATCTTCTGCTTTTAATATTTTTTTTTCCTGAGAATATTTCACCCAGTGAACTTCACAAGTATATTGTTCGAACCGAAACAATGCATTGTTAAGAAAATTCAAGAAATTCATAATATAAGTCAAAACTAGAGATTCTTCGTGTTTTCGACGATATATTAATATAGTTAAAACCTATTCCCCATATGTACACTTACACGCATATATATATGTATATATAACATAATGCTCATATATACCCGCACACACAGACACATTCAGATATACACGTAGGAGTATGTGTATAGGTAGCTGTTTTGTGTCGGTTTAAATATACACGTGTTTTATATATGAGCACATACGGCTTTGAGTACTGAAGTGGATATCTCTGTAGGTATATTTGTCTGTGTGTATGCGTATACGTGTATTATGTAAATATGTCTAAGAGTGCATGTATGTGTATTTGTGTGTGCGAGTGTGCGTATGTGTGTTTATTTGTGTGCGTATAGAAGCAAGCGGGAATCTCTCGAATCTTATGGTGGCGTAATGTTTTCCTAGAATTCAATCATAATTCTCAACAGTATCAACGGATAATTTCAAAATTTACCGCTTTTATGAAAAGCACCAGCTGGGTCCTGGCATTTCAGATTTAGCAGAGAAGATCTCTTTCATGCAGATTAGGCAAAGAATTCGAAGAAATAATAAGAAAATGTATTAAGCAAAGCCTGCACTATTTCTGTTTGCAGTTTCCATGTATAACAAATTGAATTTTCTTGTGTGAATGTGAGAGACCCACAGATGTTTGGCTGTTTGCCTGTCTGCCAGTTTGCTTAGTAATACTCATTCCAGATTCATTATCGTTCCCCTCTCTCTCCTTCTCTCTGACGCTTTCTCTCTCTCCCTGGCTCTCTCTCTCTGTCTCTCTCTCTCTCCCTCTCTCTCTCTCTCTCTCTCTCTCTGGCTTTTCCTGTTTGTTTGCCTGCGTGTGTGTGTGTGTGTTTCTCTCTCTCACTCTTTTTCATCTCTTTCTTTTCTGACTCTTTCTTCTTCCCTCCATATCTGTGTGCGTGAATGTGTGTGTTTGTGTGTGTGTGCGTGTGTGTGTGTTAATGCATCAATTAAAATTCATGCACGTGCACGCACACCCACACACACACCAATACAAATTTATGTATATAGTAACATTATTCTAACTGAGATTGTATGATGTCATTACTCTGAGTTT
>NC_068983.1:151220420-151224764 GCF_001194135.2 Octopus bimaculoides | reverse complement strand
TTCAAAAAATAAATTTGTCAATCTACTTCATTTTGGTTAATATAGAAAGGATTGAGGTAACTCCTCCTGAAGATATAGAGTCAAAATTAAAAGAAGAGTGCCATTTGCTATCTTGTGAACAATATTTCGACATCTCGCGTGTCTTCCACTGGTTCAAAAAATAAATTTGTCAATCTACTTCATTTTGGTTAATATAGAAAGGATTGAGGTAACTCCTCCTGAAGACATAGAGTCAGCAACCACTCCTTCACGATGCCAGCATGTCTCTTCTGCAATAATCGAAATGCATGGCCAGTAAACCCTATTCGTCACTTAGTTACCATGTTCCGCAAACGTGCCATGCCAGCTCTACTCATCACCTTTTGATTCTCACTCTGTATGTATGTATGTACGTATGTATGTATGTATGTATGTATGCATGTATGCATATATGTATGTATGTATGTATGTATTCTGTATGTATGTATTCTGTATGTATGTTTTTTTTTCTGTTTATAATTACTTAAATTTTTCCCTTTGAAGAAAGAGCTGGTTTCTAACAAAGATACAAAGCTCTATCGTTGGAATACAGACAATGAAAATTGTGTCACATTTTAGACCTGAAAGAATTCTTGTATAGTTTTATTGTTCCGCTTACAGATTGTATTTGTAATGTGCGAGTCAGTTCGTTGATTTATTTTTCTTCCTGAAAATCCAAGCTTATCCAGTCTGACAGTTAGTTATTTACTTACAAAACCAAGTACTCCAGTAATTATTGGTATAAATGCAAATTTGTAAACCGAATATAGAAACTGGAGCTTTCGAAGCAGTTGACCATAGTTATCATTATAATTTTCAAAGGCATATTTGCATCAGCACGACAGCTGACCTCTGTGACGGTAATACTTTTGTTGTCTGCCCCAGACATCTATGTTTGTCTGTCTGTCTGTCTGTCTGTCGGTCTGTATGTATGTATGTATGAATGAATGAAACTGAGGTTTCAGGAAAAACTGAAATATGAGAAAAAATCACAGAAAGATAAGTAGAAATCAAGAATAAGTAAGATAAAAACAAACATCTATATTGATAGTTTTAGAGAACAAGTAATCAGTACTTAAGTAAAAATGAAGTGAAACCGTATGCAAGATTCAATAGGCAAAAATAAATTAGAGTTCTTATTATAATTAAGAGAAACCAATAGTTTAAAGTTTTCCTGTAACATACGGTTCAAAGCAATTAGCTTTAACACAGAAATTCAAGAACTTCAAATATTCATAGGGATTTACAGTACTTTATGGATCTTTCAAAAACGATCGAAGAACTTCAAAGAACTTCCACATTTACTATATGTTTTAGTTTGTGTATAGAATAAAGGTCTGTAGTATTAACATTTCGTGGTGGTATTTTGAATTGGTCTTATTCTGACACGTTGAAAGGAAACGTCAATATGAAAAGGCTTTCATCGATACGCAACCATCACTAGATCCTCAAGAACAGGGGTCGGGGAAGTTTTGAAACAATTATCCCAAAAAATATTTATTTACGCCGATGTTTCCCACTAAATTTGAAAGAAAGAAAATCATAGATTCTTTGAATTCACAATGTCTAATGTCTATTTATATGGAGAATACAATTATAAATATAAGAAGTATAAAACAAATGCGATAAAATAAATTAGTGTACTCATTATGAAACAAAAAGATTTTTCTAGAACCTTTATCACTTCAGGTTTTGGAGAAATGATGGTGACAACACCTTTACAGCCAAATTGTTTGTAGGTCAAAATGGTGTGACGCCTCCTAAACACGTTCATTACACTGGACAGGTATAGTCTTGCCAGAAGAAAAAATTGTCGTGACAAGGAACACGTCTTTTTAAATAATTTTACTTATGTCTAATGAATCCTCATTACCCCCAAGAATTTCATTTTTACCCCACTTGGGGTAGTATACCCCGGTTCGCCGACTCTTGCTCTAGAATATTGTTTGGAAAATTCGAACTTGATCCTGCAATCTCTTGATTCGAGGTTCTGTTACTTTCACACGAGTGTCTAAAAGACTATGAATATTACGTGTAGAAGATCTTAAAGTTGTATTCCGTTAAGCTTGAATATGTTAATTTACAGCGGTGTGCCAATTTCACTTCAGTATAATTACCGACTCTTTCCTGAAGCATTTGCCTTTAAGCGGTCGTAAGTCGACGTTAACACAACTGCATTGAGTTTAATACGGAATCGAAAACAATTTAGCCGTGACTTTCTTTTGATACCAGAAATCAATCACGATGCTACTAGTACAGTTTATCAAACTTTTTAGGGAATGCTTGCAGAAGAATTTATGGTAAATGTGATCCGTTTAAAAATGTCAATGTACAAGGGTTTAATAACAACAATCTGTAATATTGGATTCTTGATCAGATTGGAAGAAATATGTGACCAGGCAATGTTACAACGCAGAGGCTGTTGAGAGTTTTATTACGGTGTCATGAGGTAAGTTTATAGTATTTCTTCGGAGAAACGCTACTCTTTTAAGATGTTACAGCCTGAACAGCACCTTGAATGCTTCTAATAAAAAATGTAAATGCGATAGTTAACTCCATATAGAGAGTTAAACATATAAATATGTTGCCATATAACTACAGCTTATTCCTATAACCTTTACATATAAATTTATTTAACTCTCACCCAGTTCTATTCGGTCGTTGCTCTCTTTCATAAACCGCCACATACTCTATATTAGACTGATATAGAATGTGTATGTTGTCTATATATTATTGTATGCTTGGCTGAGATGTATATCATTTGGGTATTAATAAACATCTATGAAAGCCATATATAGTTACACTGTAAGTGTATTCATTTATCTCACTATATATAAATCAATATATATTAGTATGCATGTATGCATGCATGTATGTAAGTATGTATGTATGCATGTATGTATGCATGCATGTATGTATGTATGTATGTATGTATGTATGTATATGAAAATTAGCAACGACCTAACAGAACTGAGTAAGAGTTAAATAAATTTATATATAAGGATTATGGGAATAAATTATAGTTATAAGGTAACATCCTAACTTCATAGCATTTCATATTGTAACTAATGCATTAATTAAGCAATAAATAATTAATCAACATAAATTATTTAATTAACGAGACTAATCTAATAGTTAATTGGAATGACTAGGAATATAGACATATTTGTAAGTAGGAATTTAGATTCATCACAGAATTTACGGCTAAAGTAAAATAAGAATGAGTACTAATTTTGTCTAAGTAGAAAAGTAAAGTTTTGTAGTAGCTGGCTAACCTAATTCAGAAAATCAGAAGCTTCACACATCACAACAGCACATAGCACTTGTTTGTCTTTAAGTAATTTTAAAATCTATGTTTAAGTTATGTAATTCCTTCGGTATATTTCCCTAGCAATTGCACTTTATCAAATATTTTTAGGGCTTCAGAACAGCAGAAATTACAGAAATGTTTGTGCATCTATCAAAGTGCATGAGAAATGTTATTCCATTCAAAATCATAATATACATTCGGGTCTTTCAGTTACCTCTCTCCAAGTTGTCACCTAAACGAATGACTATGTTGGTGGTTGAAAGAGTTAAATCTTTTAGTTGTTATACCAATGCCGGCTTTTGTCGAGGTCTGTTTTCTAACTGAAAATTCTAGAGAATTTCCTTGTCCAAACAAATACCTTGAGCTAAGAGAGCAGTTATTAGGTGCATAGCAGCTACAGCTGCTGTTCCTACAATAACACTGATTATTATCTGGCTGTAAATTAAGTTACTTGAAGCGATAGCTTATGCTAAGTTAGGTGTTGTGGAATAAGATGGTTTACGTATTAAGGAGAAGAAAACCCGAACAATACAGATAGATACTTGTAGATTGTGTGGAGAATGTAACAAATTTCTTTCGAGATCCAGAGTAGAAAATCACAACGAAAATATTTCCCTTAAACATATTCTTTCGGTAGGCATCACTATACTATGGCTTATACACACAAGTACATACGCAAGTACACACATATACACACACGCACACATATATTGTGTGTTTGTCTGTGTGTGTGTGTGTGTGTGTGTGTGTGTTTGTGTGTGTGTGTGTGTGTATGTGTGTGTGTGTGCTGGTGACATTTCTCAAGCAAACAGGAAAAATACGTTATACAAAATAAAACACGATAAAATAATTTAAAAACAGCGTTTTGGGGGAAGATAAAATAGTCATAAAATTGTTATTGGAACATCTTACTGGTCCTCATAAAAACATATAGCATATATGTATGAGTTTATATATATACATACATACATACATACATACATACATATATATATACATATATATATATATATATA
>NC_068983.1:151219527-151219904 GCF_001194135.2 Octopus bimaculoides | reverse complement strand
ACACACACACACACACACACACACACACACACACACACACACACACACACACACACACACACATATATATATTGCTTCATTTTCCTTACACTACCCTCGGTAACATATTTGTCCGGGATGGATAGAATTGCATGTTTCAGATTTATTACAGTCGAACGGACATGACAATAAAATATAATACACTGGTTTTAGGTTGTGGACCATATAAATACACATGTATATCCCCCACACACACATATACACATGCACACACACATACACACGCACATGCACACGCACACACACACGCGCACACATATATACACACACATACGTGTATAAATTATATATCTATACATATATATGTATGTGTATATACATATATATATATATATATA
>NC_068983.1:151217089-151218995 GCF_001194135.2 Octopus bimaculoides | reverse complement strand
GAGAGAGAGAGAGAGAGAGAGAGAGAGAGAGAGAGAGAGAGAGAGAGAGAGAGAGAGGAATACGTTTTTATTATTTCAGATAAGTTTTTCTCATTTCATACTTTTCTTATGATTTCAACAATGAAATATCTTTATCTTCATTCTTTTTGCTTGCTTTAGTAATTTGACTGCGGCCATACTGGGGCGCTAACTTAAAAGATTTTAGTCGAACGAATCGCCCCCAGTACCTTGTTTTTCTTTAAAGCCTGGAATTTATTCTACTAGTAAATTTTGGTGAACCGCTAGGTCATAGGTATGTAAACACATCAATACCGGTTTTCAAGCGGTGATGGGAACAAACACCGACACAACGACAAACACACGTAAATACACACACATATATAAATAATAAATAATATTATATGTATACATGCATATATTGGTACAGGACGTCACCAACTGTGCAAATAACATGAAATACGTAAACAAACGAGGGGGAAAACGAGTGAAATTCGATTGAGGTTAACACAGATAAACGACCCTTCATGAGCTGTCTATGTGCTCCTCATTTCGATTATTACGAGGGAATTCTTTCAATTTCCGTCTAGCAAATCCACTCACAAGGCTTTGACCGGTCCGAGGCTATGGTAGAAGGCACTTGCCCTAAGTTCCCCGCAGTGGGAATGAACCTGGAATCATGTGTTTAGGAAGCAAAATTCCTTACCATTCAGCCATGAATTAATAGAAAATAAATAAATACCAAATCTTATCTATTTTAAAGGGAAAACACTGTCTAAATACTTGAAAAGCTTGATGCTCATTCCCGGATACCGAAACCCGAGTTCGAACCAGGGTCCTTTAGAATTTCAGTCAAACGCTTTCCCAACCGTGCTGCTGCGTAACTCAAAATGTTGATGTAGCATCTCATACAGGTATATTGTCACGGACTGTCTGGTTGTGTACTGTTACAAATTGACATGTGATGATATAGTTGGACAAACTATCAGAGAGTGACAATACGTCTGGTGGTAGTTTATCACAGCCGTTTACGTTACATGTTCAAATCTTATGTGTCATCCTTGTCTTCCACTTTTTTGAAGTCGATAAAACAGATTCCGATCAAGTAGTGGAATTAGTTTGATGATATGTGTGCTCATCTCAAACATTTGACGTCTTATACCTAACTTAGAAATCCTACATAACTTTCTAAATACCGATGAGCTCGCAGTCCTCATACGAGCTGTACATGTTGACGTATTTAACCAACAATTATCCCCACACTCGATAAAATAATTTCCAGTGATTTACCAAGCTTTTCTATATCTCTCTCACTACTACCACTTGTGCTAGGTTGTTAATGTGAGAAAACCAATGCAAAGTGACTTTTAATGTCAAAGGCGAGCTGGCAGAATCGTTAGCACTCCGGGCAAAATGTTTAGCGGCATTTCGTCCGTCTTTACTTCCTGATTTCAAATCTGTGCGGGGTCGACTTTGCCTTTCATACTTTGTGGGTCGATAAATTAAGTAGTAGTTGCACACTGCGGTCAATATAATCGACTAATACGCTTCCTTCGAAACTGCTGGCCTTGTGCCAAAATTTGAAACCAATATTGTTTGATTGCTGTAGTATGAAACATAATCCTTTGATACATCCAGGCTTAATAAATTACTCCTTTTAATTCCTTGGTGTTGAGTAGTTCTACTGTATGTTCAAATGTATGGCTCTGTGTCTATATTAGAAATGTTTAAGGAGTGACTGTGTGGTAAGTAGATTGCTTACCAACCACATGGTTCCGGGTTCAGTCCCACTGCATGGCACCTTGGGCAAGTGTCATCTACTTTAGCCTCGGGCTGACCAAAGCCTTGTGAGTGGATTTGGTGGACGGAAACTGAAAGAAGCTTGTCGTATATATATATATATATATAT
>NC_068983.1:151215377-151217071 GCF_001194135.2 Octopus bimaculoides | reverse complement strand
GTGTGTGTGTAGGTGTGTAGGTGTGTGTAACTGTGTGTGTGTGTAGGTGTGTAGGTGTGTGTAACTGTGTGTGTGTGTAGGTGTGTAGGTGTGTGTATGTTTGTGTGTCTGTATCTGTCGCCCCACCCAAGATCGTTTGACCACCGATGCTGGTCCCCGTCTCTTAGCGGTTCGGCAAAAGGGTCCGATAGAATAAGTACTCGGATTACAAAGAATAAGTCCTGGGGTCTATTTGTTCGACTAAAGGCGGTGCTCCAGCACGGCCGGGGTCAAATGACTGAAACATATAAAAGAATATAATTTGAAATTAAACTGTAAAATTTTGCAATATTCACTTACGTTTCGTAAGTTTCGAAGTTACAACGCTGCTTGGAACGACTTGACCAGTCGTTCTTTAGAGACCGATAAAATAAGTAGTATTGAAGCAGTGGCTGTCAGTTTAATTAAGCATACGTCGTTTCCTCTTTGTTTCTGTTGTCCAACAATTTGCGATTGCCAGCTTTAAAAAATCGTCTTTGTTTCCAGCCAATGAAGGAAAGTTTATGGGGTCGCCAGTCATGCAACTATTAGCCGCTAAATCTTCATCTTAATAATAGGTGAATATAATGAATTAATTAGTCTTATATATACAGTAATGCCTCGACAATCGCGAGTGTTACTTTCCTCACCCCACGTAGGTGAATATCCGCGAAGTAGAGACAGTACTGTACTGTATAATATTTTCATTATTGTCTTTATAAGTTGTATATATTTATTTCATTATAAATGCAAAACAACACCAAAGAGGAATCGACGTATGCTTAAATAATAAAGCGCGATAGGTGCACCGCGATATGGCGAGGGATTAACGTAATATTCAAGAAAAGATGACGTCATGAATAAGAGTTAGATGACAGTGTGTGTGTGTGCGCGCGCGCGCGTGTAATACATTATGCCTGAAGGTCTCCGATATTCAGTGTTTCGAGTTGTTCGTTTCCGATCATCAGTTGGTAAATTCTCTTGAGTAACCGCTGACAGAAAATCAGTTTCGATCAAAGAGTAAATTTTTCAAATATCAATCATAATAAAGGGTAAAAATCATTAATTATTCCTTCATCGAAACAGCATTAACTGCAGACTTGATCTTGACGCACTACACGTGGGTATAAAATAAAGATGTGAATTCTACTTTGCAGTATATTTCTACGAGTGTGGTTGGATATCAGTTAAGTGACGTCGCATCTCGCTTACATATTCAGATACACTCGTGAATTTATGCTATGGAATACTGTCGCTTATGAAAGCAATAGGCAATATTTTTTTTTACTTTAAGCTCCAAACAGGATCTTGTACGTGGTTAACCGAAAGTTTTGATTCATTTTCTTTCTTATGCTAGCCTATTATGTGGCGTATTATTCTCGGAGAATTTATGGTGGTAATATTGTCTTTTGACATCTATTTTTCAGTACATGGTGAGGCACATAGCCAAACCCTTGTTATAATTATGTATATAAGCCATGATAGATCGTTGACCAGTGACTATTCATTTTTTTTCTCCGTGTTTTTCTCCTTGTTTTCTCCGTATTCTTTCTGTTGAAGAGCGTAGCTCGAAACGTTAAAGACTTTCCGTATTCCCGAGCGTCATACTAATACATCCTTTTGTTGTTTACACCACCTGTCCTCGTCTGTTGTTGTTTTTTGTACATTCTCCCATA
>NC_068983.1:151210684-151213632 GCF_001194135.2 Octopus bimaculoides | reverse complement strand
GGTATTGGTGGTGGTGGTGGTAGTGGTGGTGGTGGTGGTGATGTTGTTGTTGTTGTTGTTGTTGTTGTTGTTGTTGTTGTTGTTGGTGGTGGTGGTGGTGGTGGTGGTGGTGGTGGTGGTGACGACGATGTCGATGATGATAATGGTGATGAGAAAATACGCATACACACACAAGCACTTGCGCGCGCACTCACATACGTCATATTTATTATACTATCTTGTGCTTTTTTTCTCAGATGGCCGAGAACCGAGGGTATTGTGCATGGCAGTTGTCAAAGTTTTGCATGCGGCATACATGAAACACTCTCACCTTGAGTTTCTTACGCAACTTTTGCCGTTGAATAATAATAATAATGATAATAATAATAATAATAATAATAATAATAACAATAACAATAACAATAATAATAATAATAATAAAGAGTTATAAGTATCTGGGAGTATTAGAATCTGATAGAGTACTGATTATTAAAATAAAAACGAAAGTTGAGAAGGAATACATTAGAAGGGTGAGGAAGCTATGAAGTCAAAGGTAACTAGTTCGAATCTAGTGGAGGCTGTAAATACTTGCGCAGTATCACTACTTAGATATTCAGAAGCTTTTGTAAACTGGACAAAATCTGAATTAGCTAAGCTAAACAAAAGAACTAGGAAGGAATTCAATATTAATGGAGAATCCCCCCCCCCCAAGGGCAGGAGTAACAAGATTACACGGACCTAGAAAGGAAGGTGGAAGAGGATTGATATTAGATGAAGACTGTGTAGAGTTAGCTAGAGCAGATATAGACTCCTCTGTAAGTAATAGAGAAGAAAGTTTATCAAGAGCTGCTAGAGTTACAGCAGGTTATGGGGAAGCCAAGATGCCAGATGAAGTTAAAAACCAGAAAAAGAACTGAAATTATCTGAAATGGCAGGAGAAGGCTTTGCATGGTAGATTCCCAAAGATAGTTGCAGCAATTAGTAGTAGTGAGACATGGGTATGGTGGCAGAAAGGATAGCTGAAAAGGAGACAGAAAATATGTTAGTAACAGCATACGATCAAGCGTGAAGGACTAATGGAATAAAATCCAAGATACACAAAAACCAAGTAGATTCTCAATTAGGTTATGGAAATCAAAAGAGGGAAGTGTTACTCATATACTGAGTGTAGCATGCTGACATAGAAAGAATACCAGAAAAACTACAACGTAGGTACAGTAATCCACTCTGAGTTATGTAAGAAGCTAAGATCTAAGCATATTGACAAATGGTATGAACATGACCCTAGTAATGTTCTAGAAAGTTAGTAATATAAGATGTTGTGGGACTTTAACATTCAGACTGACAGAGTAATAAAAGTTAAAAGGCCCGATTTTGTAGTAGCAGATGAAAGGAATAGAAAGTGCCAGATAATTAACTTTACAGATGAGAAAATAAATATGAGAGGTATAGAGAAAATAGAAAACTACCAGGACCTAGCCATTGACTTACGGAGACTATGGAAAGTACGGGTAAAATGTAGCCCAGTAGTCATTGGTGCATTAGGAGCTATCCCTAAAGATTTGAACAGATGGATAGAAGAAAAAGGTTTAAAACCCAGTTTAGTACTGCTCCAGAAAACAGTGCTATTAAGGACAGCTACGAGACTTAGGAGGATTCTTGGCATCTAAGGTTACTTGTTGAAGCCTGATCTTAGGAATTTATCTTTTCCAACAGTCTAATCTGTTCTGAGTATATGAATAATGATAATAATAATAATAATAATAATAATAATAATAATAATAATAATAATAATAATAATAATAATAATCCTACACATCCAACGCAAAACACTTTCAATACAGTAACCATAAGAGCACCACAGCAAACCACAGCACATACCCAAGGCGCACAGAGTTGCGCTCGGTAGTGAAGTGAAAGCACGTTATAAAAATAAAACTACTGAATAATAATAATAATAATATCAATCCAGTAATACAACCTAAAAAGACAACACACAAATAACAAGACACACTTTATATAGCATTTACCCAGTGAAATAAACTCCCGTCAGCAAACCAAAAAACCAAAGCATGACACACTCAACAAACAATACAAGAAGTAATACTACAAAAGACAGCACCACACCCCAGGGGAAAAAAAGACTAACACAATACAGTACCGGGAAGATTTCGCACACTCCCAACAGCAGAAAAGGACACACAATGCTGCACACACCCCAGCGATATGGAGACGTAGTACGTGATGCTGTAGAAATTTGCCTCAATCTACCAAATATTGAAGTTATATCATAACAATAATACTGAATGCTCTGATGCAGTACCAGGCAGTGGCTCTCATGGCTTCTGATCTTAAGCGACTGGAAATGTTATCATGTACATTGTTTTGTCTTCGTATAAAAGACGAGCCACAGCAAATATTCTGCTCAATACCACAGATTTGCTTGTCAGTTGTTTGACCATAGCCATTTGAGCGAGTCTCTTGGTGGCTGACGATATGTGCCTCTCAGATCACAAGCAGAAGTAGTGGGGAAGCATCATAGCCATGTGTTGAGAGGAATTCTTTGGGGTTTGGATAATTCATCTCTGGAAACATGAGTGTTTCGTTCAGCATCCTTACACAACCCTTATTCAGGGACCTTTCGAGCGGGATGGGCTACTCGACCTGAAGAAAATTCTTACTGGGCCCCACCTGAAGGTCATGCGTTGTTTATCTTGATATGAGATCACCATGTCGCGCACATATGATTGTGATGCATTGCCCGGTGTATACTTATCAGAAGGGTAGTCATGATGGGTATACTGGGCTTTGTAAATTTGTGCCCCAGTGTCCCTTTGATGGCATGCACTGCCCTCTCATTCGATAAAAGTAATAATAATAATAATAATAATAATAATAATAATAATAATAATAATAATAACAACAACAACAAAGCAATAACAACAATAATAATGGAAGAAGAATCTCTC
>NC_068983.1:151209402-151210599 GCF_001194135.2 Octopus bimaculoides | reverse complement strand
TATATATATATATATATATATATATATATATATATATTTGTATATATGTATATATATACATATATATATATACATACATATACATATATACGCATATGTGTATGTATGTATATATGCATATATATGCACATATATATATATATACATACATATATTAATAAATATATATCAACAGCGAGAGATTAGATACAAGTTTAGAAGAATGGATGAATGGTTTCTAATTGTCATAGCTAATCAGTTTATTGATAGGACCGAAGTATATAGAATTAGTTATCAATATCACAATATCAAATATGCATTACACATTTACAAACATATATACTCGTTCAGGCAAACACACACACACACACACACGCACACACACACATGCACGCACACATATACTCGTATGCACACAAATACACATGCATACATGCATACATGCGCACACACACTCTCATAATCACTCACGCACGCATATGCTGACAAAGAATATATCTATTAATTGTCCCCGTTTAAGCTATTTATTTATTGAAGCTAGCAAACACACGCAAAACACTTTGTCCAAAATTAACTCACACACTGACATATGCACGGCGATAGCTATACATAGACACGCCAAAAACATTCAGAATTCTATCTATGGTCTAGCCTGTCTATTTCTATCAAAGCTAATCAATCACTTATTTAGCACAAGACCGTTTATTCAGAATCCCTCCCTTCCTCTGTTATTCTCAGTGCCACTCACCGTTATGTGTTAGCACAGACAAATAAGTACACGCACACATATATATATCCATATAAAATATATAAATGAATTCTTGCAAACGTACATATTCCCACACCAACCAATGTACTGTCTATTACATTGACTTAATGATATTTTTATAACTATTCATTGGTAAATATGAAGAAGGTTATGCCTCGTTGATGAGGTCAGAATAACGCCAAAACCTTTCTGATGCTATCTCTTTTATTTATCGCATGAGCGCAAATGATAATATTAGTCATTGACGAATATTGTTTATTATTCTTATTTTTGTCATCGCATAATAATTTCTATGTTATCTTTTAAATATTCCCTGCAATGAATATATTAACACTTATGCAATTACACAGGCACATACATTTATGCACACAATCACGCACATACATATGTACGTACAGACACATACATATGTACACACACACACACACACACACACACACACACACACA
>NC_068983.1:151207585-151209346 GCF_001194135.2 Octopus bimaculoides | reverse complement strand
ATATATATATATATATATATATAAGCAGTATTAATACAAAAGAGCATTTTGTATATCATATTTAACGCAGATATACTGTAAATATCCTGGAAACTGCAGTATCCTTACGAGACACAATCTCATGTAAAAGTATAGCGTTAAATAACACAAAAATATATCAGGAGCAGACGAAAAATTGCAAGCAGCAGTAGTGGAATTACTAAATACGTATTTCTGTTCTTTGACCGTCATCAATAGCAAGCATCTATTAGCGACCACTTGATAGAATTTTTGCCCCCATTAGTATAGAAAAGCTGTGATTATAACAAATCACCCTCATCGCAATTAGTCGACACTTGGATAAAATTCCGATGAATATCTTTTATAGGCCAACCTTCACAAGCTTGTACGAGTATGTATACGACTGAATGAGGATTAAATTTACTCGGTGGCGGCAGACTTAAAAAAACATAGGCTGCAAGGATAGTGATGGCATATGTGTAGTTTGTTAAAGTCATTAATATTTGAAATTATTAAAAGAATACTTAAAAATAAAACCAATTAAGTACTAAAAGTCACTTCTAAGTCAAAGCGAAAATAAAAAGTATAGATTTTAGAAGCCTTAAACTAGGTCCACTGTTAGAATAATTCGAGCCTATTCTACGACCTAAAGATAATTTTCTCCCGCGCCTAACAGGACTTGGACGTCATGAAACAAATAAGGGGCCCTGACTTTATTCCTTTAATAAATCATATTTTTTTATGTGTGTCTCTACTTAATATGCTACATTTAGTATTCTTACACTCTGCACATTATCAGAAAAGCTTTCATTAATAATGAGTGCAATAGTATGGTAAATGATTACACTATAAATGACTGCCACCAAAAAATAGACAGTTACTACCACTAACATCGCCACTACCACCGCCACCATTATCACGACGAAAATACATTAAATATACAAATAGGCTGGCTAAAAATAACAGTAACGCCTTTATAAAATTAAAGAAAATACCATCTTAAAAATAATTTCGAATACATTGACCATTGTAATTAGTTTCTCACATGCAAAATGACAGGATGGCCATGGTTGAAACGCTTTTGATTATAAGTTGGCTTGACTGGGCCTGACTCGCAGACTAAACAACAACACTGAAAGCTAACGAATGAATCATTCATTAATTTTATAGTGTTACCGCTGCTGCCACATGGGGCCCGATTGTTGCTGGTTTGTGGTACTTGTTTACAGCTAGAAAAAGTGAGATATCGTATATTAAATAACTCGGTTATGTACACTACACAATACTGGCAATAATGTGGATATGTGTTGGTAGGGGATACGAACCAGCTAGCGATCGGCTGCTTGTCCGTTGCTCTAACGACTTATCGTCTGCAACACTCTCAAACACTATCATATATAAACGTTATCTGTTTAGCTACCGCTGTCGCCCTATTCAATTATATCACTGCTAAATTATTCAGTGGAATTCAAGCCTACAAGTCCAATATATTCAGCCTACTGTGTAATCACATAACTAAATCTTTAAAATTTTATTACATATGTCACATGAATTGGATAAACAGCAGATCGCCTGATGGCGCCACCTGCTCCTTCAGAGCTACGGCGTTTAAAGCTATCGATTATTACACTTTGTACACGCACAAACACACGCACACACATACACACGTATACATTTGCATTTATATTTATACGCACACGTATACACATACACGCTTGCTTATATACATATGTATATATATATATATATATATATATATAT
>NC_068983.1:151206569-151207182 GCF_001194135.2 Octopus bimaculoides | reverse complement strand
TATATATATATATATATATATATATATATATGCTTCCATATGAAGATGCAATTCAACTATGTTATGTAAATATCTATATGTATATTATTAGATATAACACACACACGTACACACACAAATATGTATACACCCATACACACACTGAAAGTCCCTTAGTCCTATACTTATATACATATGGCTATATAATTGTGTGTGTGTGTATGTTCGCAGGCGCGCGTGTGTACGTACATACGTGTATTTAAATGTCTGTCTACATGTATGTGTACATTTTGCTCCACCCACCCGCATAGGTGAAATTTTGAACAAAGCTGCATAAGTATCAATACGTACTGCAAATGAAACAAGTATATACACATAAATGCTACATCAGGAGACATCAGGAGGCTTATGCAACAGAAACGCACGTCGGATTGAAATTTCACGTGAATGTGAATAATATTGCAATAACCAATATTTGAATATGCATAGTTTTCTATTCTCCTTCCTGATGTCTTGAATTTATATATATATTTATATACATACATATATATATATATATATATATGTGTGTGTGTGTGTCTGTGTGTGTGTGTGTGTGTGTCTGTGTGTGTGTGTCTGTGTGTTTGTATATATA
>NC_068983.1:151201826-151205779 GCF_001194135.2 Octopus bimaculoides | reverse complement strand
TATATATATATATATATATATATATATATATATATATATATATATGTATGTATGTATGTATATGCATGTATGCATTTGTATTTTTGCTTCTATATATTATAATCAAGCTATCTATAACTAGTCGTTTCTATGAATATTACAGTAATATTTACAAAAGAAGTGTTTTCATTCTCTCTCTTCCTCCCTCCCTCCCTTTCTCTCTTTCTCTTTCGCTCTTGCTCTACGTGTGTATTTCTGAATAGGCAGCGAGAGGAAAAGAGAAAAAGAAAGAGAAAAGGTGGAGATAGAAATGCATATGCATATGTATGTGTGTATGCGTACGCGCGTGCGCTTGTTTCTTTTTTTTGCGCGCGTATGTGTGTGTTTCCAATTGTTTGCGCCTGTGTGCGTGTATGTATACGTGTGCGCGCCTGAGCGCTTAATTATATATTCATTTTGATATTAGTAGCTGGTATTGATATTTTATGAGTTAACAGTATAAAGTTAGAGATGAAAAGGCTCGACAATCCGACGAGTAGAAATATAACCGATGTCTATTTATCTTTATATCTCTAAGCTCGGCTATCACTGTGCCTGTCTCTGTTTCCTCTGTTTCTCTCTGTCTTTGTCTCTTTTTGTGTGTGTATACACGTACATTCATACATACATACATACATACATAGCTATGTGTCTGTCAAGGGTCAACCAACACGTTGGAATGTAACTCCTCTGATAAAATACCCAATTAACCAGCTTCAATATGAAAATTTTAAATTAAATTAATTTAATTTAATGTTTCTAATTGAATTAATTGGCTATGGAAATGGCTGTAAGGATAAGAATTTCATATATTGATTTGAATATCTTTGAATAAATTCATGTTTATTAGTCAATTTCTCCATTTTCTTCTATTTCCCATTAACACACACACACACACACACACACACACACACATATATATATATATATATATAGGTATGGTGATGTAAACAGGAAAAATAGAACTCAAAATATGTATGTGTGTATTTTTATTAATATTTAACAGAAGTAACAGTGACTCAAGTTCCGAGAGTTTCATGCGTTGGCATTTATGAAACTTTGATAAAGGCCAACGCACGAAACTCTAAGGCCTTGAGTCACTCTGTTACTTCTGCTGAATGTTAAAATAAGCACACACACACACACATACACTCATACATATATATATAATTCTAGATATTTAATAGGGAAAACAATGTGTACTGTAAACCTTATTTAGTACAACGATTGTTTTAGGCTTACACCTGCTAACTCACCGTTTTTTCTTTTCTTTCTCTTTCAATGAAATATTTATTCTTTTACTCTTTTTACCCTTTTACTTGTTTCAGTCATTTGACTGCGGCCATGCTGAAGCACCGCCTTTAGTCGAGAAAATCATCCCAGGACTTATTCTTTGTAAACCTAGTACTTATTCTATCGGACTCTTTTTACCGAACCCCTAAGTTACGGGGACATAAACACACCAGCATCGGTTGTCAAGCGATGGTGGTGGGACAAACATACACACACAAACACACATACATATACATATATATATACATATATACGACGGGCTTCTTTCAGTTTCCGTCTACCAAATCCACTCACAAGGCTTTAGTCGGTCCGAGGCTATAGTAAAAGACACTTGCCCAAGGTACCACGCAGTGGGACTGAACCCGGAACCATGTGGTTGGTAAGCAAGCTACTTACCACACAGCCACTTGTTAACTATTAATGGTGAGATACTATGGATATATTTTCTTGGTAAACTTTCTTCGCTGTGAACTTTCTTCATGTTGAATTCATGACGATGAGCTCTCCTGCGACGAAATGATGGCGGTGTACTCATCTGTAATCGATTTCATGACAATTTGTTAAATAGCCCTTTCTGGGGTTGCATTTTAAGACACCTTAATGTAACGTAGCAAGACATTGTCATCGTATGTATCACTTATGAACTTTTGAAAGGGTTTAGCACTTTGTGGTCCTCAAGAAGAAACCTAGTCTTTGTGAGTGACATATTCTTTTAATCAAAGATTTTTATACGCGTATGGTTGGCGGAAAAATGGCAGGATGCAAGGCCTGATATAGGAGGATGCGATGACGCTCAAAACCAGTCGTGTTTTAGTTGTCTTCCACAATTTTCCGAAGCGATGATTACATATAATCAATATCAATGATGTTGGTGGCGAGCTGACAGAATCGATACTGCGCCGGTTCAATTTCCGCCGAGGTTAACTTTGCTTTTCATCCTTTCGAAGTCGATAAAATAAATACCAGTTGAGAACTGGAGTCAATGTAATCGACTTACCCGCACTCTCTGAATTGCTGGTCTCCTGCCAAAATTAGAACTCATTATTAACGATGTTGTTGTGACTATTCTTATTGTTGTTTAGCCCCAAGCCGACCTTCCCTGAACAGACCTTATCAGCACACGTGTTTCACCCATGACCAATATGTCCCTTTGACGTTATCCAGAACTTTTGCCTAGAGACACTTCTGTTAACTTGTTTGTGAGACATATACCCTTCTTTTGACCTTTTCATGGAACTGCAGACTTGTGACGAGTTTCACTTGTTTTATTCATGTTCCATTACAACATCCCTAATTTCTGCGACCTATAATATTTAAATCTTCACGAGAAATTTGTCAAAAAACTCTACATTTCTCTTTATTTATTCTATTTAGAATGGGTAAAATTACTCCTTATATATTCATGAAATACTTCTTATATGATATTCGTTCATTTATTTTTACGTTTTTGTATATTTTTGGAAATTTTATATTAGTTTTTACGTTGATTTTCGATAATATGAAGTAATATATTTTTAAGGAGAGGATGGTGGAAAGCCAGACAAAAAATACGAACAACAATAAAAACAAAAGCAACATCAGAAGCACAATAACCAGCGAAGGGTAAACAATGCTGCGAACAAATTAAACAACAACAGCAATGTATTACTGTTGTGTTATTTAAATATGTAACACCTCATTATGAATTCAACTCATCATCAGCTTTGAAAATTATCAGTTATTATCATATCTTCGAAATTCTGCCGTTTATTTATATAGTTTTAATTTATAATTAGTGTTTTAGTTTCAGATGTATTTCCTTTGATTCGCAATTACAATGATTACCTTTATAAAGAAACCAAGAAAAGGAACTGGGAACAAAGAGAAGTGAGCCTAGACAAAAGTCGAACCAGATGATGGAAGTCTCTCATGAAAAGACGTCAATCACTAAGGGATTGCTCGAATTTTAAGGTAAACCAAAAGGAAAACACTAGACTAGTTGACGTAATTCTGACGTTAAAAGAGAACAAAAAACAAACTGTGCTGATTGAGGAGTAACTGTGTGACGTGTGTAAAGCATCCTTAGATGACATATAGTTGATAAATACCACGTTACGGATTTATCTATATATGAGGGATTGTAGCCCGGTGGATGTGAAGTATTTCATGCGTCTAAGGCTAATTTTAGTGACATACATCAATAGGAAAATAATCCAATATTGATCTGCTGAGAATAATGGGACACGAGGAGATATATATGTAGTATTTCTGAGAAATAAAGATATATACTCCCTTACATGCACCCACCATAATTTACCAACTTATTGATGAACATACCAATATAAAAGGAAAGGTTTTCAACACCAAAGTACGTACGGTTGAACAATAAATCTTGAATGAAACAGCAAGACATTCAGGTCACAGACTTTGAAGTGTTATTTTTTATGTTATTTTGTCACGATACAGTATCATTTTCATGTCAACACATATACCTGCAACAACGTACCAACTGCATTGTGAAAATTCTGCTTCACATATTTACGCCTTATACATATATAAACACAGATACGCATACATAAACACACACACACACACGAACACACACGCATATATACATCTACATATATATATATATGTATATATATATATATATATATATATAT